>NC_052502.1:28195805-28451868 GCF_016617805.1 Bactrocera tryoni
ATATTCAGCCGCACGAATATTTCGTTTTTTAAAACTCGGCAACCGGGACTCAGCACCAATTTTTCGCAGGCAACCTTATATCATTATACTCGCAATAAAATTATCTTTATTTTGGTATAAGGTTTATCGCGTAAGTCGATAGGTGAAAATCACTATTTTTAAGTTACCTGTATGTACCTGGCAACCCAATAATTGCACCGGGAAAAAGAAGGCAACTCAGTGTTTGCATATTCTACAAGTTCTATACTTTCGATTAGTCTACTGCTTATTGCGTAAGAGAGTGGGTGTAATGTTAAAAAAAATCTTTTTTTAATTATTAATTAATTACACTTAGCATCACAATTTCCAGGCAACCTCCTCGAAATTAATATTTTAATTTAACAAATTTTATATAAAAATTATTTTCATCCCGTAATACGATGGGTGATGGTCGTACTATGGTGGGATCTCCTACTATAAAAAGGCCTTCAATATTTTAGCGTAATGTATTATATTTACTAACCCTTTCCTCTTTACTTAATAGTCTTGTGTTAAAATGTGGATTTGCAGTTTCATTACCAAATTATATAACTGATTTTTCAGTCAGTTTTCCCGGTATGAATATGACTAAAAGTACATTTAATCCCGATTTTTATTTTCACATTCGCAATGGTTATCAACTTTTATACAGGGTTTTCCAATAAGAGAAATATGATTTATTAAAAAAAAAACTTGCGATTATTAAGGAAATTTAGATGTGTTTTGTATTTAATGAAAAGTACAATCATTCAAATGACTCCCACGACTTAATTTGTAGGAACGAATGCGTTGAACCCAATTTTCGAGTACTTTATCCACTACATCAAGACGTATGTATGTCATAAATAGTATGTTCAATATTGACTTCTAAAGCTTGAAAAGACTCTGGTTTATTGCTAAAGACAAATGACTTCAAATAATATTTCAAGAAGAAGTCTACTGGGGTTAAATCAAAACTTTTTGGAGACCTCAATTTATTGAAATAATCGAATCTCCAAACTTATTTCGCAACTATACGGTAGTTGCAAGTTTTGTGAGAACCAGATGTTGTCAAGATCAACTTCCTCTAATTGCGGCCATAAAAAGTTGGTTATCATCGACAGCGGTATGCTGTCAATTGACAGTAAGTGAATGTAGTGGTTGTCTATGATTAATTTGTGGATTTTCTTCGCACCAGAATCGACAGTTTTGTTTATTTAGCGCACCACTCAGATTAAAGTGAGCCTCAGATGAATTTCTAAAAAGAATCGTTATCGTTTGCAAGTTGTTCTAAGGTAAAATAAGCAAATTCACAACGTGTACGGTGGTGCAATGGCTTCAGTTTTTGAATGAGAACCATTTTATACGGATGCAAGCAATAATGATTTGAATAATCCTATATCCGAAACCGGCAGGTTGTGGTTTGAGACAGCCTAAATTCTTGAAAACAACTTGGAATCGACAAATTGCGGTGTTCAGCAAGACTTGCCTGAACGACAGCAATATTTTCATTACTTCGAGCGATTCTTTGTCTTCTTGGCACTTAAATAGTATTATGAAAAGAAAATGTACGCTCGAAATTTTCAACAATTCGACGAATAGCAAGCACAGATGAATGGTTATTTGTCAGTCGCTCAAAAAAAGAAATATTAACAAAACACGATATCGGTGATTCGAAACAAGTTTATGATATTGTGACAGGGTATAGGTCTATAGGTGTTTCAAGATGAGCCGATGAACAAAAGTGGCTCGTGCACAAAGCAATTCCAAGCAAATGGTTGCCTGTTTTTTTTTTGTAAACACTGGACATGTGGCAACCGTATCACTGGAACAAATCAGAACAGTAATTTTGCCAGAAGTCCAAGAAAACCACAGCCGAAAACGAATCACTCTTCACCACAACAATGCGAGCTCTCTCACATTGACTGAAACAACTGAACTTTTGAGCACTCAAAACATTGATTTGATGGGTCAACCTCGGTGTTCTGACACCGAATGACTTCTTTTTATTCTGGTACATTAAAGACAAACCATCAGGTCAACGTTGTTGGAAAGGTTGTTGATGCTTTCATAAAGGGAGTGGCAAAAGCACTTCGGCAATTGGTTCAAAAACACGCAAAATTGTATAGAACTTAATGGAGAATTTTTTGAAAAACAATAAGACGATTTTAAAGAATTCTTTTTTTCGTGGCTGGGGAAGAAAAAACATCTTTTGCGTTACAAAAAACTAGTTGAGAAGGATTTTCCTTCCATCATTAAAATATAAATATGTATATAAAAATGCCTTGAATTGATGATTACTGTATACTAAGTTCGAAAGAAAAAAATTGTTTATTTTTACATAAAATAACCAAAGCAGAAAGAAGTGATCCATTTCGAGGTTCCCTACTTAAAAAAAAAAACGCAGAAACTTCAAATTTAGTGGGGAATATTTATTATCGTTCCAAAGAACATGATGACGATGATTAAGGCTCGCAAACCACTATGAAATGGTAGCTCTTGAATCTCTTCAGTTTGCTTGAGTTTGTACACTCTCAGCTACGGCTGTTTTTTTTTCTTCACTGCTTGCTGGACGTGGTCTATTCGGTCGAATATTATCCAATGATCAATGCTGAGTCTCCAGATGGGTGATGGTGTTGCGAATAGTGCGCTCAGTAGGCAGATTCCTTACAGAAATTGAATTTTCGTAATAAAATTGAACGATTTCAGGCGTGAGTCTTTCCATGATAAAATACTACACAATACTGGACAAAAATGACGTGACAGCTTGGCACGTTGGAATCATGCGTCCGACAATAGTTTTGGAGATATAGGGTATTTGTAAGAACCATTTAACTTAAGCCCGTTTTATCATGAAAAAAAATCTAAGAAGGTCGTATGAAATTTTCATCACCGATTTTGAAACCGGCGTTTCGAGAAAAACGCGTTTAAAATTTTGGATGCCGATAACACTAAGGACCGTTTTCTCAATTTCTGGTTAGCAGCCATCTGTTAGTTAAGTTCTGGCTTAAAAAAAGGTTGTTTGCCGAAAGTAAGAGTTTGGGTTAAGTTAGCCAGATCGTCTACGGAATCAAAAGAATCCAAAAAGTTTCAAATAATGGGTTGTCAAAAAAGTCTTGCGGTATTTTTATTGATTTTTTTTTATTGAAATTGAAATGAATTTTTGATGACTCATGCCCAGCTCTTGACCGATGCTACGGCTGCTAATATGCCGGTCTCTTTCGACCAATTCAGTGATTTTATCGCAATTTTCGACGACAGACCTTCCGGAGTTGAAACCATCGTTGTGCGGTGGAAATGGAAACTGTATCGGGTCCATAAACTGCACAAATTTGATTGGCGGCTTGAGATGCATTTTTGCCTTTATCCTAGTAGTACTGAAAAATATGCCGTATTTTCTCTTTATTTTGCTCCATGTTTGCGACGCTATAACTCACGAACGAATTAAAAGAAACGACAATCAATCCAACACGTGTTAGCGCCTGAAATGAGCTTTCCAAAAAGGTATAGCATGACCCGATGTGACGAATAAAACTAGAACTATGCGCTTTCAGCGCCAACTAGCGAAAATACCGCAAGACTTTTTTGACAAACCAATATAATCAACGTTCTGCAATTGTAAATTTTTAAATTGCTTAATAAAAAATGCCTTTTCAAACAAAAAATCCCAAAATACTCGTTTTTACTGACTGCTAAGTGGATATAACCCTTATGGCAGGTATCTCAGTCTATAAATGACGTCGATAAGTGTTGAAAACGTCAAATTTCTGGAGTCTTACTTGACGATTTTGGGCCGATGCCAATTTTAGACTAATAATAATCTTTATGACAGAACAAATGCTGACAGCTTTCAGGAAAACAATTTGATGTTAGTTCGAAACTGTGTTTGAATTCAGAAATAACAAACAAGCATTCAAGCTCAAACTACATAACAAACAACGTGCAAAAACGCAAACTGAAAAATGTGAATCAATAAAAAAATAACGTCGAACTAATGTCAATAATTGAATTTTTAATTGAAAAAATATAACCAACAATATATATGTAAGTATATCACCCGTTAATCATCGCAAATTAATAAAACAATTTATGAAAATTTTTTTCCACAAACAATGTGACTTAATAAATGCGAACAAAAACTCCCAAAAACACAAAAAATATAAAATTTGCAACAAAATAAATGTGTGTCTGTTGGTGAGGTGTTCACTGGTGATTAGAAACCGGTAAAGCTATTCAAAATCATTTAGTAGCGCCACCAGCGCCGCGAAAGCACGGTGGCGCCACACAGCCAGTTGCAACTAAGTGCGAGAGTGATTAATTCGCAGCTAATTGCAGTCAGCCGCAACGCGCGCCCGAATAAATATTTATTTACTCTATAGTCAGTCTCTCAACGAGCGATTAAAATGATGTGATAAATGACAAAATTCATAGACGGTTGAGGATTTTTTGCAAATTGTTACATAAACAGTTATAAACTAATGGCGCTGGGCATAGCAACAATGTATGGTGTCTGTCTGAATGTTACAATAAATTTGAAAATACTTTATTTCATTTATTTAGATTTATTTTCAACTTCTTTTGTTGGAAAAATCCACTTCCCAGAGATTTATGCGTTCGAATTTTAATTGAGTGTGACATGTGATTAGTGATGTGGCGTATAGGAAGGTGGGTTTGTGCCGGAAAATACGTGAGTTTTGTATGCAAACATAGTTATGGTACCAAAATAAGCAATAAATTTATTATATAATCAGTTAATAAGATCTAGATTTACAATTAATTGTTAAGCAATTGAACAACATTTACTTTTGCGAGATATCAAAGCTTGTTGGAAGCTTTAATGTGTAGGAGCATTCATTAGCTTCTCTGTAGAATAAGGTCGGGCGAAAGCATGTCCGATGATTAGAATTTAAGTATGCTCTCCTCAATCCACAAAACGGGAGACTTCTCTATCTGCGCCAACTACCGTGGGATAAGGGTCCTCAACATCGCATGTAATATTATATCGAGCGTACTGTGTGATCAAAGCCCATCCTCAACAAACTGATTGGATCTTATCAGTGCGACTTTAGGCCTGGAAAATCAACAACCGACCAGATGTTCACCATGCGCCAAATCTTGGAAAGGACCCGTGAAAAGAGGATTGACACACCCTACCTCTTCAAAGCTGATTTTGACTGACGAAAAAGAGCTGGCTTTATGTCGCGATGTCTGAATTTGCTATCCACGCAAAACTAATAAAGCTATATAAACTGACGTTAAGCAACACTAAAAGCTCCGTCAAGATCGGGAAGGACCTCCCCGAGCCAAACGAGATATCAGAAAAGGCGGCTAACTTTCGTGCGACTTCCTCATTCTACACCTGAATTATTAATTCGAGCTGCAAAGCTGATTCGAGAAGGTACAATCTTTTATAAGGGTGCACATCTGCTTGAAGCAAATTAGGCGCAACGAAAGCAAGCGGCTTCTTTAGTGGCATGCGGTCAGTTGTCGTGAAAGTTTCTGTTTAACTGATGAAGAAATTTTTAGTACAAAATAATTAAGCAAAACGACAAAATCAAACTTCCAAAGATAAGAAAAATGTTATTCCAAGGATGCAGTGCGGTCACTATACAGCTGCTGTAATGTTTTAGTGTGGAGTCCTTTGTAAAGGCGTTACACCTCTTCACTGCTATGAAAAAGGGGTTAAAACTGCGCAAAAGTAAGATATTTTAGAAAGTGCGTAAGGCAGTTAAACAATACTATCTTCGATGGATGGAATTGGATCTTCCAGCGGGACTCTGTTCCGGTACACAGACCAGTGCTTTAAAAGCAATATTCTTGGTTGGCCGTCTAGAAGTCCAGATTTAAATCCGTTGGACTATAGTTTGAGGTCAGAGTTAGAGAACTTGGACTGACGAATATCTCATATAATTTTGCAGTGCCTCATTGATCAATGGTCAAATCCTTTGTGGGCTTGTGTGAAAGCAAAAACTGACCATTTCGAATACAATTTTGTACATATCTTCTATAATTTATGCAGTTAGCTTTATTATAAAATGTATTATTATTTCATTTTCTTAACGGCATGAACTTGTAACAGAACTTATGGCAGAACTGAGTGTTTAAGCCATAGATGATTCTTTCATGAAGATTATAGGGCGAATATAAACTTAGTTTGGGTTGAGGAATCACCTTGCGAGATCAGAAACCGTCTGAACAACTGCCAAAATTAGTATTTACTTTATACAAATACATATTTATCATTTTAGATGGCTTCAAAATGGTTTGCTTGGATTGATGTAAGACTATGCATAACAATTTAAGTGTTTTAAAATCATCCACAGTACTTTTTCAGGTCTCAATTTTTTATAATATACCTCTAGGGCTAAAATAAAACAAATGGCTTTTATCAAGTTAATTTAAAGTGAGCCAAATTCTACAAAATTATTCTTTCTTAAACACCTTTACTGGCTCTGTAGCTACGGAGGAAAGCAAATTCTGAAAATTTAATATTCTGGAAAGCAAAAAGGATGTTTAGCCCGAACCGGTGGCTTTCGCAGATCCTAAATCCATTTACTCCAAGAGATCTCCAGCGAGCAAGTGAATTTCCATTGATAATAACAAACAAGCAATTCTTCATAGTATTTAAGTCTTTGTATATGTGTTGCTAAGCTACCAATATTGATTTCATTGAATTGGCTCCTTAACTTTACGATTACGTCATTAGTCCAACTTAAACTCAAACATGTCAAAACAAATGGGTATGAAAACTATAAAAATACACCGATAAATGACTGTAAATGGCATTATAACTGATTGGAAAAAGTAAGCGAAATCGAAATAGTGCCAGTGCTTTACAGTTATAAACGATATTTATGTGCCGAAAAAGCTTTAACTGTATGTTAGAGCTTAAATTGTAACAAGCAAATATGCTTTACAGACAGCATTACAAAAAAAATTTTTGTCTTTACAACAAAACGAGAAACCTTGAAGCAAAGCGACAATACCGAGCGCTTTCCGCATGCATTTGCCTGCTGCATATTTTTGGCAAGATTATTTTCACAATTCTCCACTACTTCAAGTTGCAGATACTTTTCTGGCATTTCAGTGTTGCCAGGCAAAGTTTTGTCAATTTCCTCTTTCAACTGCAAAATAAGCATTTTTTCAAGTTTTTTTTTTGTGATATGATATAGTGTTTCATTTTTGGACTGAGTTTACTTGCTGAACACTTTTTCTCGGATTATTATACCCTGAAGACCCGGAAGAAAATGTTGGAGACCGTTTAAAAAAAATATATATGAATGGAAAACTTTTTTATTTGATAAGATATCTTAAAAAAAATTTGGCATCTAAGACAATAAAACCATCCCTGAAGAAATTGTTCAAATCGGATCACTATGCATATAGCTGCCATACAAACTGAACGATCAGAGTCAAGTGCTTGTATGGAAAACCTTTTTCATTTGACAAGATATTTTCATGAAATTTAGCATAGTAATATGGCAATTCAAAGCAACGCTGCAATATACGAAAACATTTCTCAGATCGAACTACTATATGATATAACTGTCATACAAACCGAACGATCGGAGTAAAGTGCTTGTATGGAAACCCTTTTTCATTTGACACGATATCTTCTCGAAATTTGACATGGGTTATTGTCTGAGGCAATAATACTATAAATTGGTATGGACGATTATCTATAAAAAAAAATAATAAAATTTCTGAAGAAATTGTTGAGATCGGTTGACTATAGCGTATAACTGTCAAATAAACTGAACGATCAAAAGCAAGTTTTTATAAGGCAACTTCTTTTACTTGTGAATGGTATGCTAGCTTCGGAGCAACCAAAATTAAATTTTTTTTCGTTTTCTTTATTTTTGGATTTTATTTTTTGTTTTTCTTCTCCGAGTGGCTTATGACGTGCGCAGAGCTTCAGCTTCGCAGTTGTGTACATTCGTACGTAAGTATGTTTGTTTGTGGCAATAGGTACGTATGCAAACATGAAGTAACATTGAGATAAATTCAGTATTATTTTTCCTTTTCCATTTTTCTGCGAGCACTCACAAGCCACAGCCAAAGTGACTTGGCGGCGATGTGGACGCCAATGGCTACAACAGCCATTTCAAAGGCGAATGCTAAGTTGCATTTTAAATTTGATTTTTTTCACCTTATCTTCTGAATGATTTTTCATTTTCTATTTTTTGGTTTCTTTTATCAATGTGTACTCTTTTCCACGCCACTTGTATGTCTGCTCCTTGGCATGAGTTGCAGCATGCACACATTCATTCACACACACATGCATCTGTATTCATGTATTTACATGCCAAACTCATCCTTGGATTGGATGGCAATCGCACCGAACGAAAGGCAATGAATGGTGGCGTAACAGTGCAAAAGCATGCAAAATTCTTACCCGGTGCAAGCATGTGGCACAGACCACACGCCACAAACGCACAAACTGCATTGTGCGGAATAATAAAATTGCAAAAAACACAAAGAAAAGTAGCAAAAAAAAAAAGAGTTATATAGTATATCATGAGGCGCGCAGACAAGAATGCAAAATAAATGATCATGCAGGAGCAATGGAGGATATCAAAATCACGTACCGGCCACTTTTTGCACAACTGATAGGCACGTCTCGCGCTCAGCGAAGACTTTGTGCTGCAGCGGAAGCGCAAAATGAAAAAGAAGAAAAAACAAAGAAATATCAAGTAGTGTTTCAACAAAAAAAAAGAGAAAAATCATAAAAGGGAAAAAATTTCATAAAAAAATAAAATCGCAATAGTCTTGCGTAGTTCGGTGCATCTACCGTGGCACGCACTCATTCTTTTGGTCATTCAAGATACTCGCACACATACAAAAATACACGCATTGCAGTACATTCTTCGCACATTCGATGGACTGTGGCAGCCATAGTGCCAGTTGCAACAAACTGTGGTGCGAAACTTTATTGGAAATATCTGTGGTTTAAAGAAAAATGCTTGGGTATTGGTATTGAAGCTTAAAAACAGCAAAGAAGTACAAAGCACAAGTGCAACGTGATAATTGTAAAGTGAGTCCCCTTCCTAACTTTTTATACAATTTAGAGTCTTGCTCAACATAGAGAAATTCATCTCTCTAAACTTTTGTAAACTATATTTCAATATGCTTAAGAACTATAATTTATCTTGAACTCCCGTACAGAACAAATAACCCGAGCCTTTCTGGTAAATTAGAGAATTCTCTAAACGAAATAAAAAAATAATTTCGAAACGAACTCATGTATAATATTTTAGAAATGGGTACAAGGTTCAAACCTGTTCAAACTGTCTTCGAATCATTTGTACTAAGAAAAGAGGCTTAAAGAGCGGATAAGGTACTCGTATCGAAGACAATGAAATTTTTTTATGAAAAAAGCCTTGTGAAAAAGCTTAGGGATGTTATGAAAAGCTATTTTGCTTTAAGGATTTATATGGACCATAATAAGTCATTTAAAAGTTTTCAACTCATATTTCTCCCTGCATTTTTTACTAAAATTTTGGAAGATCTAGAAAATCTTTTTGCACATCATAAATGGGCAGTGATGCCGACAAAAACATTCAATTACTCAAATATTCTAATGCGATAGTTGCTATAAGGCTTTTTTTCTCGTGAGACGAAATAGTCAAGAAATGTGACATCTTTGCCTTGAGATAAAAAAAAAAACATTTGAGAAGTCTAAGAAAGCGGATAACATGATCTATAAGGTCTGATAAGTTTATAACCGCATCCAAGCCGGAAGAAATGCGCTTTCTTCTGGATACTTTATAAAAAGCATTTAGTAATTAAAAAAATAATGTGCATTTACAGAATCTAAAATACTTTTTAATCAATTATTTATTTTGAAAAATTTTGGATATCTTGATCCCGTAAACAAGCTCAAAGAAGACCGAAAGATTTCGAAAATAAGTGTCTGGCTATCTATGAGTAAGATTTTTCTGCATGAAACTGTGTTAAATCCAAAAACAAAAACAAAAAAATCATATCAAACTATATTAATTCAGACAATGATAAAAGGCTTCCAAAAAAAATCGTTTTTTGTAAAAAAAAAAATATTTTAAAAACCTAAATTATGAAATATCTTATTTCTTCGGTCGTTATCTCACAAACTTTAAATAAATTGTAAAAATTTCGAGTCAATCAGAGCAACTGCTACGAAGAAATTTTCCTCACCGACTCTGAAAACAGCGTTTCGAGAAAACACTAAGTTAAATAGCTTTGACAAACTCTCATATCTTCGCAACCTTTTGCCGTATGAATATTTTCAGGGTCATTATCAAACATATGTATGTATATTCGATATACAAGAAACAGTAAAAATCGATTATTTGATGTACCTCCTTCAACCAAAAATACAAATAGATGATTTCAATGACTCTGAGACAGTTTTTTCGCGAAATTGATTAAGAGAAGGAAGCTGCCACTGTGAAAAAAACATTCTGATAATTGATTTTGAGGTTATAAACGAATTAAGATAATTAATCTTGACAATCTTTCTGTTGCCTAGTTCTAGACTCTTCCCTGAAATTCTTTTAAACAATTAGAAAAAAACGAAATAGTTATAAAATGTTATTAGAATTTTGAAGGAAACAATACTGAAAAAAAAATAACATGACAGCTTGACATCGCTTCTTTCTATGGGCTTTAGAAAAATTCCAAGGAGATCCGACGTTTTCGAGCGATCAGGCCCATTTTTGGTTCAATGTGTATGTAAACAAGCAAAATGACCGCATTTGGGACGAAAAACAACCTGATGAGATTCAAGAGCTGCCATTGAATCCAGAAAAAACAACGGTTTGGTGTGGTTTGTGGGCCCTTGGAATCATCGATCCATATTTCTTCAAAAATGATGCCGGTGAGAACGTAACCGTCAATGGCGACCGACTATTTGATGCGAATATGATTTCGGAGAGCAGATTGGCCACCAAGATTGTGTGATATCAGACTTTTCTTGTGGGGATATGTAAAGTATAAAGTCTATGTGGGCATCACGCGTGTCATTCGCCAGTTACTACTCGAAATGCTCGAACGAGTCTTCGAAAATTGGCTCAATGGGTGGACCATCTGAGATATAGCCGTTTCATTGCCAGAAAGAGATGCTTCCTGAATTTCCTTATGAAACCTCACATGGGTGCAAACAGAAGTATTACACTGATTTCATCGATTTCAGGCAAGAGGAAAAACTGTTATTAAAAGGAGTTCAAAGGAAAAGGATTAGAGTCAACCGGAAGTTCTAAATTATTTGAATTAGATATATATGAGCTAAGGGAAGTATTAAGCGACTTGATCCATTTTTGGGACAATGGCTGTCATCACATAAATATTGTTATATGGGAAATAGGCGCTATTGTCATCTGATTTGACCCGCTTCCACAATATATGATAAAAATGTGTGGACTACTTCACACTCCAAATTTGAGGAGTTACCGATATATAGGATTGCACTTATATGTATGAAATAGTAGCAAAGAGTTTTCTTTTTAGCAAGTTTGGTTAAGTTAGCTTTAGCGGTTAACCATTTAAGTGGCAGGATTCACCCACTTTAAAAAAATTTTAACCCAATTTCTCATCTCATGATATAAAAAATATTGTAATTATGCAAAAAAAAATTAAATTCTGGAATACCAGGAAAACCATTTTTAACATGTTTAATCAATGCTTATCAAAGGTAATTGTTTTTGTTCTCTGATAGCGTTTCTCCCTATAATCATCATGATCTTACATTGTTGTGAGAATCAAACTTAAATTATCTAATAAGAATTCTTCACAGAAGTCCAACCGCATAATAGAAAATTCTCACCACTTACTACCCAATAATGCACGAAGAATAAATTATGCAACACTTTGTTGCACCAACTGAAATTCAATGCAGAGCGAAAATACAAAAGAAATATTAAAGAACATATTTTCAGAAACGTTGGAGTTGGCATGAATAAAGGGAAAGTAAACGAAATATTTGAATGAGCAAGGTGCGAGCAAATACGAAGTAAGAAAAATGTGCTTCCATTTCATATTCGCTAGCAACAAGCAACATCGCCACAAAGTACAACACAAGCTGCGGCTCCTGCGGCGGTGTGGAGGCAACTTTGTGGCACAACTACGACTAACTAGTATGTGCGTATGTATATTTCTATGTGTGTGTGTTTATGTTCATAGAACAAATGTATTGCGCGATCCGTTCACCTTTGGCTTTAATGCCTGTTAATATTGTTGCGTACTTTTGTAATTTATTTCTGCTTCAATAAGAACTACAACAATAACAAATTAAATTTCAAGAAAAATGAGATGATATGTAATAATCAAGAATGGATGGGAGTTCAAAAAAACAGAGTAACTTATTCGCTATGGCAACTCATAGTTTTAGACCGGGTGGTTATATATAGAGTTCTTCAATGGAAAAAAAGAGGACAACAAAATTATAAAGGCGTGGCAACTTGTGTTTTTTAAAAGCTTTTCATATGAGTTGCCCATCTTTCTGCTTCTTCCTTGTGTGACGTTAAGACAATTGCCATGTATAGTATGTGAAACACCTTACTTAAAGTAATCCTTAAAGCTTTCTAAAGATCCAGAAATGTCATTAGTAGGGCTCACATATCTTAAAACTATTTTCAATTGAATTAAAATATCATTAAAAAATCTGGATAAAGCCCCTTGCATTCACTACTGATATTGAGCTTTTAAAGTTCTAAGTCCTTGAAGCTTTCTAAAGATCCAAAAATGTGATTAGCAGGGCTTACAGATCTAGAAACCACTTCGATTGAATAAAATATTATTTAAAACTTAGATAAAGCTTCCTTGCTAATGATATTGAGTATTTAAAGTTCTATATAAAATCTCTCAAAAAGTCGATGAGTTCACAGCAAAAAAAAATCGTTATTAATATTTTAGGATTAAATCGAAAGTGTCAGATTTCTGGGAGGTAAAAATATCCTTGATCTTATGGTTCGTGAAGAAAAATTAAACTTTTAGAATGAGATACGCTCCAACACATTAGGACAACCCTGAGCAGATTTCTTGCCTTTAAACTTCAACCGAGCTTTTTGATCACCTTCGCGACAATATACGCGAAGCTCAAAAAAGTCCGCAGAAGTGCGTAAAATGGCAGAAGTGCCACAAAGCACAACAAGAACGAAGACATTTTGCACAAAATACACTGAAGTCGATTTTCAGACATTTCTTCGCTAGCGTAAGGAGCCGTAATCTTTGCTGCTACGCTATGCTATTGGCCCTTGCCGCCTTTGTTCAACGTCACATTGTCGTGGCGCGTTTCCATGAGTCCCAAAAGTGCAATTTCATCTTTTCGGAGACTTCGAAGTGTGTTCCATAAGCAGCCCGGTAAGTAGTGTATGCCAAGTTGGAGGTAAGACTATCGGATATGTTCATGCCAACAGAAGCAGGAACGCACAAAAACAACACTAACAGCTGAAACAACAGCGACAATGTAACAACAATGGTAGCGGCAATACGGTTCAAGCGCAGAGGCAACTATTTATTCTGCACACCACCATCTGCACAAACACTACACCACCGACCGCAATCACCAACAATCTTTCAACATTACTTCTTAGCTGCTCCACACTAGGTAAGTTCGTTTGGTCTTCATCGCCACAACCAGCCAACATTGCGGAGTGCTGGCCATTTCCACTTGCAACTTGACTGCTGCCGCCTCCCACCCCAATACCCGTACACTGGCTTATAAAGCGTATCAATGTTGATGTTGTTACAGTGCTTGTTGTTCTTGTGGTTGGTTTTCTTCTATTCGTACTCCTCGCAGTGGCTTTCGACGGTTACGACGCTGTGGCCTTGTCTTTGGCTTAAACGGCACCGTTGCGGTTTAGTGTTGTCGTTGTGGCCTTTGTGGCATGTTGGCTGGTGGTTCTGGTAGCTAGCGCATTGGTGGACTGCGGTACTCCTTACATTGTCGCTTTTTTTTTGTTTTTGGTACCTGCTACTTGCGCGTTTACCGCAATAGAGGTGAGCGTCGTGTGTCGGCCGCTAACGTTGGCTTCGGCCCGGCCACAATAATTTCATATCAGTCCAAAAGTGGGCGTTTATCGTTTGACGAAGCAACAACTTCTGGTTGTTTGCCAATTTTTCTTCTTTTTTTTTGCTCACATTCTGCTGCTACATTTACTACCTTCGTTTTCAACATTCTTTTGTTCGGATTTTTATTTTTGTTTTTGCTTTTCTCAACCTATTCAAAGCAACCGTTTATTACATGCACGATATTGAGTATTTTTCCGCGGTTTTCACATACTCATTTATTTTCGATTGCGCTTTATTGTTGTGCATTGTCGGGTTTTCTCCATATTTTTCTTATTTATGCATTTCTGTGGCTTTTGACAATGTTTATGTTTTTGTTGTTTTGATTTTAGATAAATACGGACATTTTTTTAGCAACAAAGTAGGCGACAAAACTGGGAAAATAATATTGTATATGGTAGAATTCCGCCTCAAAGGCATGACTAAACTTCGTTGTGATTTCTGCTTTAGCTAGTAAGACGACACTTGAGTGAGAAATTCTAAGCCTCATAGGAGATATCCAAGCTGTAACCTTCCATCACAATACTTAAAAATGTCCCGAAATATTTTCCAGAAACTCTTCTCTAACTGTTTAACTACTTTTCAAGGAAAACTACCAGCACCATTTTCTCCCTTGGAAATTATAGGACAATTGTCTATTGAACTTCTCTTAAGAATATTAGTCAAAAGTGCCAATTAATTATTTTACGTGAGGTTTAAAAACTGAAACTGAAACACTCTAATTGATTCTTTCCCCTTCAAACTAACTATATATACATATGATCAAATTTGAACCGGACTGGTCTATTTAAATTGTTCGAGTGGAGTTTGAAAATCGTCGAGTTGGCGTCAGAGGGATAAGACAGAAGATCTCAATATCTCGATACATATTTTGGTTGAAGTTTAGGGTATTGAACGTGTAAATTTTAAACTTGTGCCAAAAGTATGGTCGCAAAATAGAAGTCAAGCAAGTAATTTAGGACCCACATTCATCAAACACAAACTGGTGGTATGGCGTCGAACTGTCCAACAAACTAGGAAATTGCGCTCCAAAAATCAGCCACAATTTAAACCGATCTCGGCAGAGCCAATGGAATCGAAGGTCCGTTGAATTACGAAGGGCGTTCTATGTAATATTGGAAGAAAACTTTGGTCGCACTATTCTTCTAGAAGATCGGTATGATAAAAAATAAAATAATATTACACAATTCCACATTGTTGACATTTTAAAAAAAAAAATTTGGGGAAAATTCTGATAACAGTCTTAAAACAAGGCCGGCCGGAGACATGACCCTGAATATTATTTTCTTTTATGGGTTATTGTGTTTTAGAAAACAAAAGCCTAGAAACGATCAGCATGTCGAGCTGAATCGATTTAACCATGTTCGAACGACCGAAATCAAGCTCTTGTATGGAAAACTTTTTTATTTCGTGAGATATCCGTCAGGATTGGGAAGGACCTCTCCGAGCCATTCGATATCAAACGAGGTTTCAGACAAGGCGACTCCCTATGATGCGACTTCTTCAATCTATTTTTGGAGAACATAATTCGAGTTGCAGGTCTGAATAGAGAGGGTACAATCTTCTACAAGAGTGTACAACTGCTGGCATACGCCGATGATATTGATATCATTGGCCATAACAGCCGCGCCGTTACTCCAGATTGGACAAAGAATGGGTATGGTAGTGAACGAGGGCAAGACGAAAGATTTCTTGTCATCAAACAAACAGTCGTCACATTCGCGACTTGGCTCCCACTTCACTGTTGACATCAACAACAACAACAAAAACAGCTTCGAAATCCATCGCCGATTAACTCTTCCTAACAGGTGCTACTCTCTTCTCACGACAAACAAAGACAAAATTCTACAAGTCACTCATCATCCGCTACATGAGGCATGGACGATGACAACATCCGATTAGTATGCGTTACGACTTTTCGACAGAAAGGATTTACGGATTTATAGTTCTTTGCGCATTAGCAACGGCGAATACCTCAGTCGATAGAACGATGAGTTATATGAGACATACGACGACATTGATATAATTCAGCGAATTAAAAGACAGTGGCTACGCTGGCTAGGTCATGTCTTCAGAATGGATGAAAGCACTCCAGCTCTGAGAGTATTCGACGCAGTACCCGCCGGGGGAAGGAGAGGAAGAGAAATGCCTTCACTCTGGTGGAAGACCAGGAAGTACATGCTTACACTTAATTATGATCTATATACTTCTGGATGTGTTTGAACCAATAGCTGAAACACTTTAGCCACTTTGTTTGAGGAATCTCCAAAACATGCAATTTGAATGTATCAACCGCCTAATCGGGTATCGAAAAACGTTGACTTCTTAGTTTATTTAAAATGGATGAGAAGAAAAGGAAGTAATTCAGTGCTAAGTCAGGACTATACGGTGAATGGCTCATCATGTGAGAGCTGGCATTGTCGTGGTGAAGAGTGATCCGTCTTCGGTTAGTGGGTTTCCTGATTTCTTGAAAAATAACTGGAAAGCAAACGATTCTTTACCACTCAGAACTTACTGCTCTGTACTGTTCTAGTGGTATTGTTGAATCTTAATAAGTATTTCTAAAAAAAAATAGGTTTGGAAATTCTTCGTACGCGAAAAGCTTTCTTTGGAGTCGGCTCAATTTGAAACCCCCATATAGTCGACTGTTGCTTACTATCAGGATCGTTCCGAAAAAAAACTAATTCTGAACGACCTTTACGAAATTCGTCTTGGAGTGATCTACGACCACGATTGGATAAGGCTTAACATAAATAAACAAAGGTCAATGATAGCGTTTCTTTGGCAGAAAATTTGGTTAAGTTTAAGTCGATTCACAGTTGCTGAGTCAATCCACGCCGAAAGTTGTATTAAATAATCGCGCGAAAATGTTCGTGAGCTTATTTCATTTTTTAGGCGAGATGAATATTTTAAGTTACTATAAACCACAGAAATAGCGCTCGTACTAACAACTGAACAAACAGCGGGGATATATGTACATACATATGTCCAAGCATCTGAGTATGTAAATATAACAACAAAAATGTCGAACTTTACGATACATTTGTGAATTGCCAGATTGTAACTCTAGGGTTGCCAAATCACGAAATATAAAAGGCAACCCACTTATACATCGCATTATTATAATAAGTGTTTAGTCAGTTGTAAATTAACTGGACAGTTATAAGTTCAAGTGAAATGAGTGATCCAGGGAATATATTCGGGTGAAGTGGACAAAACACGATTTTTTTTACAACTTAGATTTAATAAAAATGTGTCTAAGCCCTTGGAGACCAACAAGAAATAATATACCGATGTATTTCTGCTACAAATTTTCTCAAAATAAAAGCAGAGAAAACAACAAAGAGATTATCAAATCTTATGCACAAACATACAATACATACAAATGTACCAACTTAGTTGCCACTGTGGGAGCAACAACAGCAAAAGACCTCTGCACCCGAACAGAATTTAAGCGATTAGGTTAAATTGCATGCGAGAACGAATTCGAAAAGCTACAAAGCCTGTTAAGCCAGCAGAGACAGAAGCCAAAAAGCGAACATAAAAGGGGAGGATGCGGTCATGCTAAAATTGAGGCTACAATTTTATGAAGATACTACAAAAAAAACCACAAAGAACTCAAACTTATGATGGCAAAAGACGCAATAAATAAAGAAATAAAAAGAAAATGCGAATAAGCAACAAACAGAAACAACAGAAACAAGTAATGAACGAAATCACTGTTATGTGCTGCGCGCTGCATTGTAGTTGTTGTCGTACAATAAGATAATGTATCTGCGCGAACGGCCGGCCGCGTAGTTGCCCATCCAAGCGGGATGATATTAACGTAACTACAACAAATGGCATAAAATGAAAATGAAAATGGCAAGGAATGAAACGTGCGAACAACAACGCGGACCAACAGACGGCCGATGGGCCATTACAACAAAGGCGACAAGGCCCGCGCGAGGCGAGAATGAATGTGCGCAAGTGTGTGTATAGACGACCGCCGAGTCCAACAATGGCTTCTGCTGGTAGCAAGTGCCAAGTGGCAAGTGGCAGTGACCAACGGTGGCAGTGTGGCAGGCAATTTTGCAACTACAAATAATTGGTAATCTCACAGATACACAATGATAATCGCAAATGCGAGTACGCGGCGGCCATCGTCATTCACTTACTCACTCATCTCGGCCGCAGACAGCCAGGCAGTGGCAGGCAGCATTTATTCCGCTCATTCAGCGCGCAACGCGGTCACCACCGATTGAAGTGTGGTGTGGCGGCGGGCCATTGAGCAATGCGAGCAAGAAAGCAAAGCAAAAAATATATAAAAACAAAAACAAAATATATAATAACAGTAATACAAGGTATCAATTTAGTAGGTTGGCGACGACTGGCCATTGAACGAAATCGAGCTGCTAGCGTTAAGTTAAAGCGGGGGGAGGCAGGTAGAGTGTCGCTCTGGTAATAACTGTTCCAGCCATTACAACGTCGCTGGTAGTATATGGTATGTACATACATATGTATATATATAACAGTGATTATTTCAGATATGTATAGTAGTACTTACTTGATTATTGTTGCTCGCAACTGTCAGCAACAACTGCTGATGATCACCATCATTTAGGCTAGTAATAAGCGGCAAATGTAGTGAACAGCAATAACTGAAAATAACGAAATATAATTAAAAATAAGACTTATTTAGTAATATACATATGTCAGTACGATACTCTATGATTACTTATATAACTAACTAAGTCGCTGGTGGTTGGATACTGCGAAGGAAAATATTGGGTTATTTTAAAATATATTCTACATATTCGCTATTTGCATTTGCATTCGGTATATTCAAACATATATATACGAATTCGTATCGTTTCTTTGAAGAGGCACTGCTAGAATTGAATTTACCGTTTTTAATTCGAAATATGGATTTTGTATCAACCATAATACCCTTCAGAATTGCACTTCTTATAGCAACTAATGGGTTTTTCAAATAAATCAAAAACGGTTTGAAGTATCAATGAAACTCTTTATTCCTGTGAAAGTAAATTCGATGTTATTATCTATGGAACTCGATCACGGGCACGTTTGCAGTAGTCCAGGCGCGGAACCCACTGCGTCACTGGCTTGTTAGCATGGACCATAGACTTGACCTACCCCCACAGGAAATAGTCTAACGGCGTCAAATCGCACGACCTAGACGGCCAATTGGCTGGGCCATTTCGTGAGATAACACATTTACCAAACTTGGTTTTCAATAAATCGATTGTGACATTCGCTGTGTGGCTTATAGCGCCGTCCTGTTGGTACCACATATTGTGCAAGTCCACATCATCCAATTCCGGCCAAAAATGCAATGGTAACTCATGGAGTACGTGTGGATTGCTGCCTGACCAATAACACACATTTTGGTCACTGGTGAAGCCATTCAGCCAGAAATGAGCCTCATCGCTGAAGATGATTTTTCGATGAAAATCCGTATCATTTTCTAGTTCTTGCTCAGCCCAATTCACGAACATACGACGATTCTGGTGGTCAAGCGGCGTCAGGGCTTGCGTCAATTTGATTTTGTAAGGATGTAGGCCAAAATCTTTTCGCAAAATTCTCCGATTCAACGACGTCACAGAGATGCTCAACGCTTGAGAACGACGCGTGACTGATTTGGGTCTTCCTAAATTAATGCGCTAGCGGCAGCAATATTCTCGACAACACGGGTAATTCTTTGTCTCATTGGCACGGGAACATTTTGTACTGTACTGCCTATGGATTTAAATTTTTCCACTAGACGCTCAATTGTTGATCTGACAGGACGATTTTGATGATCATAAATTGTAAGTAATAAATTTCAATAATTTTGATTCGTTGTTAGAACGATGCCATTTCCATGATAATGGCAGACCTTACTCTAGAGAAATGTCAAAAGAGAAAAACCCGATGTTTTGCAGACGTTAACGTGACGCTGTATTCCTTAGGTCCAAAAGATTTTTCGAAAAGGTTTTCACTGATCCTTGCGATATTCCAACGATGCCAGTAAGCTTTCTATCTGCTAGTCGTCGATTCTCAATCATTTCAATAATTTTTACCAATCAAAAACACTTGCTCGCGATCAACAATTATCACCGAAGGCTTTTCCAACATTCTGAACAGTTCTGCACCAGAAATTTGATTCCACACACAAAATTTAATGGAACTTCTTTGTTGTAAGAAGAAATTTTTCTGCCAACGAGTTTTCGCGCGTAATAAATGTTCCCCATACAAAGGCTTAATTTTCATCGATCAGTATACGAGAGGTCTGATATCGGTTCTTCCGACAATCTGGCATAATCGGTTTATAGCCTCTATAGCAAGATTATTAAACCCAATTTTGCCAAAAAGTTGGTATTTTCAGCCCGCCTGGTATACATAAGAATAAAGTATTTAGTCCACCACAGTTTGGAGTCCCTTACAATATCTGCTGATGTCTACTGTTAGAACAAGATTAAACCAGTTTGGTAAAGAAAATTTAAGAGTAGAATATGTCTTCCTTGACGGCGAGTAGAAATAAATCTTATGACAGAAAACTTCTTTAGCGTTGCTTGCCAACTGGGAACGCTCATTTCTAGTGTGAAGATCCCGCTCCAAAACCACCATATGCCAAGCTGACTAGGTACCCATGCTGATGGTTGAATGGTGAGCAAAGAACAATTTCCGATGCCCGGGAAAGGTCGAAGGTAACAAAGGCCTTCTCTATGCGTACTGGCTCTGAAGGGCCAAGCCTCTCCGGCTAACTCGGGAGACCAAACAACAACAACTGACACCTTGACGACTACTGCCACGGCTACATGGACATCAGCAAAAAATGAATACTTATCGGAATCTTATAACGAATATAAGATTCAAGAAGCTGGTATCTCAGGTGACGTAGAGAAAAAGCGCTAAACACAGATTGCAGGAGTAGAACAAAACTTTCTTGAAAAGGAAGCAATCGGAACCTTTCGCGGGGACCGTCAAAACAAACTCCCAGTAAAGAAATCGCTCTCACAAATAAACGTTCAAAACTCTACCCAAAAGACTTAAGCCACGAAAAAGCAGACGAGTTGGCCAAGTCAGGAGCCTTTCTAGACGAGTCTGAGGCGGACACAATACCGCCCTTGCTAGGGATGGCTCAAAAGAAAGGTGGGAACAGAAGGAAAGGACTTACTAAATAAGTCCAAGAAAAATTTATTTAGGCTTACAGTTACCATAATGCAATGGAGTGCCACATAACAATATTTGCTACAGCGCCAAACTCGAAGGGAGTAAGGAAACGGTTGTACATTTACTCTGCATGTGCTGAGCTCTATCAAAAAAATCATAACATAGATAAATAGTTTCTTTGAGAACACCTAATGGTTTAAAGACAACCCTGAAACGAGATAGTTTATTACTCTTTGAAGGGCGAGAAACCTTCTGAGGTTCTAGTTGGTTTTTTTCAGGACGAAATCCTTTCCTCAATCTCTTAGTTCGTTTATAATTTCGTATTACCTAAGAGTTACAGTTCAAGTGATAACTTGTGAATACCTTTAAAAACTTCAGACAGATCCATTGGCTTTTGTAATTATTATAGAAATTAAACTCCCACACATTCAACCCCGTTAGAGGAAAATGTAGCCTTAACTTTAGTAATAATCAACTCTCCACCTCTTCATTTCAGCACATCTTTCGCATCGCTTTTGAGTTTGTTATTACGTCAAAGCATACATAATATATACATACATTGTATATGTATCTATATTTCTGAACAAAAAAAAAAAACAAAAAAAAAACAAAATTTATGGGCACTCAAATTTCAAACTTTGGACTAAACTCTCCGTTTTATTTTAAAATTGCCTTAAAATAGGCAAAATAAAAACGAAACCAGTAGCTTTGAGTAGTAAAATTCGTCAGAAAGTGCAAATACGAATGGCAATAAGAAATGTGGTAAATTATATTGCTATGTCTACATGCATGCAACACCCAGTAGCAGGGCATTATGCAACAATTTCAGCACAGGGGAAATACGAAATACAAAATATTATCATTTAATGTGCCGTCAAAGTGAAGTCTAACCATTTATTGACAATTATTTTGGTCACAAAACAACAATAAATGTTACAACACAAGGCAAAGTTGCACAAATAGCAAACGTATAGCCATTAACTATGAGAATGTTGCAACACCGACTTTAAAACACTTAAATATTTGCATACACATTATTCATGGAAGGCTACAGTGTGGCTAAATTGAGTTGACATTTCGCAAAACTTTTTAATTCGCATATTTGGGCACACAGGTTGACAATACTGCCGGCATTTATCAGAATGCTGATTAAAGATAAAAATATAAAACGGTATTAATTTTAGTTACTCAATTTTTACGGCAGCTACATGTTTGCTATGCTGGTCCAAATTGAACAATATATTCGAATATTGTAGAATTGTCTTTGACAACAACCCACGCCATATTTCATGAAGATATCTCGCGTCAAGTAAAAAAGGCTTTCATGCAGGGACTTGACTTTACATCCTAAAGTTGTCTGACATCAGCGGTTCCGACAAAAAACCTTCTCGAAAAAAAAAGAAGTTTTCGATCGATATTTCAAAAACTGAAGGATTAAAGGACCGGACCTTATTTATTTCGAAATGAGGCACAAAATGTCTTGATGAAATCGAGGCGGACGATCTCTATTTCCAACAAGACGGTGCTCCACCTTATGTTCACGTCTAAACAAGGAGACAATAGGGCAAAGTTTGGCGAATCCTTAATTTCTCAGTCAAATTACCGTCAAGATCAAGCGATTTAACGTCTTCCTTCAGATTTTCTCAGAAGGTTTTTTTAAATCAAAGATTTACATCAATCAACTAGCAATGCTCGAGATGCTCGAAGACAACATTCAGCGCACTATCGTCTAAATTCCACCCGAAATGCTGCACCAAGTCATCGATTATTGGCGTAAATGAATGCATATATACAAACGAAGCCGTGGTTGCCATTTCGCCTACACTTTGTTCAAACTATAAATGGCTTAAAATCTACATAACAAGAAACAAACAGGACCTATTTTGACCAAATTTGTGTATTTTATTTCATTTTAACATCACGTGATGCTTGTTGGTAGATCCTTTATATAGATGGAGACGGAAAACATTGGAAACATCTATACGAAGTATTCTCCGCCCTCCAGCTTATCCTTGCATCAAAGGTAATGTAGGATTCCACATGGACAGCTGTGGACACTGGGCTTTGTGATTCCCAAACCTCCTAGACATGGATCACCAGACCTTATCTGCCGATTAATCGTTTTGAGCGTACCATATTAAGGTGACTAATATTAATCTGTGGAGGATGGAGTCATATGTAGAAGTTCACGCAAGTGAGGAAAGTTCTTTGATTGCCATTCACTTGGGAGTGGCCAGAAATAATTCTTTTACATATGGCTCAAGCAGTTCAAGACTTCCGGTGTTTGACCAAGTATCCTCTGGGTAGCCTAAGAACATCCGTTTGAAGGCGAACTAAAGTGAGAAGGCGAAAACATTCAATACATAGGGTTATGCGCTGGGTTTGGGACCCGCCACGTAAAAAAAACCCCCAATGAAAATTAGCAATCAGCCTCGGATGAGAGACCCCCCTTTTGATGACGACCATGGCAAACGAAATAAGGACTACGAATTGAGGGCATGCACCTGGAATGTCCGGTCCCTTAATTGAGAAGGTGCCGCTGTCCAGCTGGTTGATGTCCTCGTGAAAATAAAGGCTGACATCACCGCCGCACAAGAAATGCGATGGACGGGACAAGGACTGAAATTAATAGGTCCTTGTGGCATTTACTACAGTAACCAGCGAAAACTCATTGAAAATTACATTAAAACAGAAATTTGATTCTACAGTGTAATTAGAAATGGTCATCTACATATGTATATCCTTGTGTTTATTTTAGTTGGCTAAGTAAAAGCCAACATGTGTTATTTCGGCCTGATTAAGCAATTGAGAAGTAAAGTCCCCTTTTGACAACGTCTGATGTGGCGGCGTTACGAGTTTTAGAAAGAAATGTCTGCAGAAGATTTATGGTGCTCTGCGCATTGGCAAGTGCGAATACCGCGGTCGAAGGAACGATGAACTGGACGAGATATACGACGACATTGACATAGTTCAGCGAATTAAGAAACAGCGGCTACGCTGGCTAGGTCATGTCGTTCGAATGGACGAAAACACTCCAGCTCTGAAAGTGTTCAAAGTAGTACTCGCCGGGGAGAAGCAGATGAAGAGGAGGACCTCCACTCCGTTGGAAAGACCAAGTGGAGACAAAGAAATTTAAATTTTACCTACAAATGACCTACTCTGTCCGAAAACCCGACATAGTATACTTGGAATTCACCAAGCCCAAAACTTGAATGGTTGTCTACAAAACAGCATAAAGGATGTACAATAAGTAGTTTCATTGAAAGCTAAATCGAAAACTTGAGGTTGCTTAGGTGTATATCTCTAATCTGACTATGGATCAGTTTTAGGTATCACGATTTCAACAGCAAGGAAACAGTAATAATGGAAACATTAAAATTAAACAATAATAACATAAGTTCAAAACCTGGAGCGTTGGTATACTATACAGTCACACTGTATTCCAGCCATCGCAAAACAACAAGAAAACGACAGCGACTGCCATTGGTAATGATTGTCCTATGAAATTGCGGAAAAAAATCGGAAATAATTCTCGCTATATTATGCTCTGCGGTGAAAGACAGTTGAGTGGCGCCACAAATCTTATAACATACCAGCCGTGCAACAATGCAACGCGAACGTGGCTTATTAGTCATAAATTTCATGAAAAATAACTATGCGACGGATAAATGGTGTGGCCGAGTGCTGCTGCACGGCTACTGGTTGCGATGCTGATGGTGGCAGCAATAACAAACCCATACATATAAACAATAGGCTGCATCATTGAAATGTAAAAGAGTATGTGCGTAGTTGCCACCGAATGATTGCGGCAGCTGCACCGAATGGCGACGCAACGCAATACGTGATGCCGCAACATGTGGCGGGCCATCGTCGAATGACTTCAGTTGCTCAGCTTCGATGTGGCATCATGCAAATTTGCACTTCCTTTCATAATAACCAAATGCCATGGCGCAGCAAGTGGCATGCCCCAGCATAAGCACGGCATAGCACATAAATCAGACATGGTCAGTTCATCAGCGTGTCGTCAATGAATGTCTTCGTAGAATATACAAAAGCAAGTAGAAATATGTAGCAAAAAAAAATCACTTCATCACACAGCGGCTTACAACATGCGCTGCGCTCTTTCAACTCTGCACGAAACCGCATGTTGCACTTTCAACTCCAGCTGCATTGGCGGTCAGCACGCGCTGTCTTGTATTTTTGTTGTTGTTGTTCGTGATTTTTTCGCTTTTTTTTGTATACAATGCCAAGGCAGTATATCAGCTAGCTGGCTGAGCAGTCAGCAAGTGAGTCAATCATGTGGCAACCGTTGCTGTTGCTGCCACATTACGCTTGCCACTTGTTTGCGGCTGTTGGCTGTTGCCCGTTGGCTATCATTGCGCGGTATTTATGACTTTTTTTGTGCGTTGATGTACGCGACTTACATTTATGTACATTTAGAGATATTCTAGACACTTGTTGTAGTGTGCGGCTGATAGATGTGCGGCCAGGTTCTGCGCAGTCGCTCATCAATGATATTTGTGCTTCGACCATCATCAAATGTAATTCATATCATCACTAATCGATTCTTTTCATATCTCATTATTTTCAATTAAAATATTTTCAATTCAAACTTCCTTCAGAAGAGCCATTGCCCCAAAGTGGGCACATGTTCTATTGGCTCTACACAAGTGTCATCTGTACTTAGCTAAGACATGGTTCGGCGGTGTGGTCGATGGAATTATTGAAAAATCATTGCATTACACCCCTGGAACAGCGGGCCTCCTTGCTGGGGAGTACGGGCGCAATGAAAACTAAATCAACAAAGGCAATGAAGGTTATCCACTCAATTCAACCGATAAGTATTCAAAAAATATGAATCAATGCTCAAGGTCAGCCTGCTCAATATTTTAGGCCATTAGAGGCAGACCCGGCCGGCATAGTAAGCTTCGAGCTTGTTACCGATCCCTGACTAAATTGGCAACGCGACCGAGGAAAAGAAATTCATAAAGAACTAAACATAATATTTTCACTCCCCAGAAGAGAAGAATAAACCAATGGTTCTGTGATAAGACAGTTCCATCGAAGATCTAAATATGCACCAAAGGATTAAAAGGTGAAATAGGCTTCTTCAGTAGTAATTTATATGTAAAAGCATTATCTTACCATACTAAATCACTACAATTCAGTGTTTCAGGCCGAAATTGTTGGCATAACAGAAGGTAGTAATTGAGCTTCTGCTCTAATCAGCAAATTCATAAATCTTCTAATGGACAGCCAAGCGACAACTAGCGCTATCCGTAGCGCCAATACTAAGTCTCACTGAGTTAAGTTATGTAAGCAGGCAAGTAGGCGTTAGAAGCAATTGGCCCTAGAGGAACAGCTCAATACATACCACCAAGAAAATTTTTACTTCTAGGCAAAAGTGAACCTAGCAATAAGTGCAGGAGTAATCACAGAGCACGTTTCCTTAAGATCCCACCCCAAAAAAAGTGGGAAAACTAGATTCGGCGGATTGAAAAGCATATGCAAAGGATAATGACACGCTGGAAAATTATTTTTGGGAATGACAGCCTATGTACAGCCGAATGAGAGGAATATATTTTAGAGCGCCCAATGTCCCAACTTAAGAGACACTGGGCAGCTCGGGTAGAAGAACGTCATGGTTTTTACCAAATCGCGTAAGTTTCTGGGATTTTGGTTATTGCCCGAGGTCTAAGTACGGCTACCAGAACTCAACTAACCAACCAACATTTCAAAAGTATGTCATGTGGTGGCTATCAGTTAGAGCTGGGAACTTCTGATTTTCCGTAACAGTAAATGGGATGAGGAAGATAAACTTAGGTGTGTTAACACCTACATATATGAACCACTTAATTCAAGAGACATAATCTATGCACAAGCAATTTAGTCATTAAAAACTCGGAAAATTGGATTGCAGGTTGGAATTATATCTTCATTGAGGTATTTTGCAACAAAAATCTAGGACGCGTTTGAAAGATACAATTTCTCTACGATCTTAAGGACATAAACTACTCTAGAACCTTCAAAAAAGGAATAACTTAGAGAACTCTTAGAGTATATGGAACGCGTAATCGAATTACTCTTCCTCCCAGTCTTTATTAAACATATCTTGGAATGTGGAAAAAAAAATGTCAAACCTTGAACTGGATATATAGGCTAGGTGTCGTTGCAGTCGTATATCTCCAGTGCTACCAATCACATTGTGTCATACCATATACTGTTGGAAAGGTGAGATTTAACAAAAAAAATTAAATTAGGAGAAGTTGAAAAAAAGTTACATCTGTTCAAAAATAAGTGAAAATAATGAAGAAATGCGCTATATTTTGAAATTTTTGTATCAAAAGGCAAGAATGCCATGCAAGCCACCAATGAAATTTGTGAGGTTTACGGAGACGATGATGTATCAGTTCGTGTAGTACAACAATGGTTCGCCCGCTTCCGTTCTGGAAGCTTTCGCTCTGGTCGACCGGCCGTTGAAAAAGTCGATGAAATTATGGAAAAGATTGGCCAGGACCGCCACATAAGCAGCCATGACATCACTAAGGGACTTAACATTCATCATCAAACGGTTTTGAACAATTTAAAAAAGGCTGGCTACAAAATGCCGCTCCATGTTTGGTACCGCATGAATTGTCTTTGAAAAATTTAATGGACTGAATTATAATAACATCTGCGATTATTTTCTGAAAAATTAGATAAAATACGACAATAATGTGCGAAAAAGGTCATGGTCCAATCGTGGTGAAGCTCAACAAATGGTCGCAAAGCCAGGACTGAAGCCTCGAAAGGTTATGCTGAGTGTTTGGTGGGATTGGAAAGGAATCATTCACTATGAGCTACTTCAGCCTAGTCGAACGATTGATTCTACATTTTACTGTCACCAACTCATGTCATCTCATCAAGATTGAAGCAAGCAATGAAAAAAACGTCCAGAACTGATCAACAGAAAGGGCTTCGTCTTCCATCAGGACAACGCTGGACCACACACATCTTTGATGACTTGGCAAAAACTGGAAGAGTTTTGCTGGGAAGTTTTGCCCTGACCTTGCACCATCAGACTACCATTTGTTTCGGTAAAAGAAACTGTTCAGATCAGATCACTATAGCATATACATATGTAGCTGTCATACAAACTGAACGATCAAATGAATTATAGTAAATTACGAATTATAATTACGGTGCACCCGAAGTTAACGTTTTTTCTTCTGTTTAATTCAGTTCAAACTACAATGAGAGCAACTGCACGAGTTCTTACCGGTTGCTTTTATCGAGGGCGTACTGTACATAAATTTATAGATATAAGTACTCGAATTGTTGGCCAACTCCATCTTAATTGAGGATATTGAGTAGGTGGCAAGAATAACAGTTCTTGAGAGCACATAAACACACGCATAAGTATGTGGTTACTAAAAAGCTACATTATCAGAAAGCTCCACACACACACACACACACCTTCATCTCTGTGTCTGTTTGGTCATATTAAATTCCTAGTTATTTTGATATCTTGTCGCACTTTCAAATTAATGAGCAATTCATGGCCCACCAAGTGCCTGCGCCTGTAGATATGCTACATTTAACGTTAAGCATGGAAGCTGATGATGACATGCAAACAACTAAGCACGTATGTGTGTGTGTGTGTGTGTATTTACTTGTAATTCTAGTTAATTTTATACTGTTATTGCGCAAGCAATGCAACAGTCGCCACATGGCCAAGTAAGTGAAGTGACTAAAAGGCATGTAATGTATGGATGTAAATACATATGAGCATATGTACATATGTATATGTGTTGCATGGATATCGTGTCAGAATTTAGTTTTAACTGCCACCGCTTCAGGTAAGTAAGCTTTTTTAAGTGGAAAAGTTTGCACTTGCACGTACACACACATATGTACATACATACATATGTACATGGCTGCCACACATGTGTACATTTAAAATATTTACACTTGGCCCTTTTGCACGCAAGTGTGTGTTGTCTCTTAATTTTTGAGAAAACAACACTAATTGCGCAACACATATAGTATATTAGCTGACTGCCATTTTGGCCGCTAGTCAAGTCAGTCAATTTTCACATACAAGACGTCCTTCTGGCACTTACAGCTACTTGCAACATTTTGTGGCATGCAACATGCAGCGTTTTAATGGCAACTTTCCACATTTGTGTGAACAATGTGTAAACAATACTTGTGTATGAGAGGATAAAGTTGCACTTGCAACAATAATAACAGCAAACGAAGCACATAGCCACATATAATGAAATATGTTTGAATGTGTGTGTGTTAAAAGTTTTGTACACGCCTAATTTGCCTGGTAATTTATTAAAATTTCCACAGCTCTGCACCAATATTTTGCTGGTATTCAAATGCTTTAAGCAGTTTTGTAAATTTATTGCAAGCAAATCAACAGCAGTCCTCCCAATGTGGCAGCCACTTAATGTCCAGTTTGGCTAATCAAGCGTGCGATGATTTTCATGCAACCAAATTGGTCTGCACATCCATCCATGCACATATATACATAAATATATAATATGTGTATATATGTACTATATATATGTGTGTATTTGCTTGGTGGGCAACTTCTAAAACCCTCTGCTCAAATGACTAACGGTAAAAATGGCTTGTGAAGCAAAGGAATACTGCGAAAATACATCACACTTTGGCTGGCAACGTTCATTTGTATGTGTGTGTGTTTGGATAGCGGTTTACTCGAAAGTGCGTGTTGTGTGGTCCGAATCAGAAATCGAATGACACGAAAGCAAGCATCACTTTTGCGCAATAGCTGTGAGGTGCCGCGAAATGGAGTTTAAATGAAATGAGTAGTGGTTGCCGGGCAAACCAGGAGCGATGCGTGAAATTGGTAGTTAAAAGCTACTTAAAAATAGTATCAGTTCCTAACAACTATCCTCTTCTTTCGATTACCTATTATGATTACCTAATTTTTTATCATACATTTTCCGCTCTTTTGATATTTCTCTTTACGACATACGATACAACAACGAGTCGAAATTATTAAAATTTACTACCGAAATTTGGAGTCAGTGACCTCAACTTTAAAAGCGCTACGTCCATGTTTTGATCGTCATAGTCATCCTGTTAGATAAACAATTGAGTTTCTAGTGGAAAGATTTCAACTTCAGGCACAGTACAAAATGTTCCCGTGCCAGTGAAACAAAGAAGTGCCCGTAATGTAGTGATGAGGCTCATTTATGGCTGAATGGCGTCGTCAATAATCAAAATACGAGTTATTGGTCAGGCATCAATCCACACGTAGTCTATGAGTCACCATTCCATTCCAAAAAAATTACGGTTCGGTGCGGTTTATGGGCCAGCGGCGTCATTCCGTGATCGCTACCGCTTAATGATAACCGAATATTTTTGGCCCGAATTGGATGGTACGGACTTGAAAAATATGTGGTTCCAACAAGACAAACCACGCAGCGAATGTCACAATCGATTTATTGAAAACCAAGTTTGGTGACCTTGTTATCTCACGAAATGGCCTAGTCAATTGGCCTCCTCGGTTGAGCGATTTGACGCTGTTAGACTATTTCCTGAGGGGCTACGTCCAGTCTGTGGTATATGGCAACAAGCCAGCGATGATTGATGGAATTCGTAGGAATATCGAACGTGAAATTGCAGCAGTATCGGCCGAATATTCCTTGAAAACCGTCGAAAATTGGTTCGAGCGTCTGGACATCTGCAAGTGTGTCCGTGGTGGCCATGAAATACGAGTTCCATATATAATGTGATCGAATGTACTTTCCTAGCTACCTAAACTATTCAAGGTATAATAACCTAATTTGCTAAGAGCAAATCTTTTTGACATCCCTACACACCCTTTGAAAATGCTTCATTTCAGATTATAACCCCGCCCACTCCCCATATAACGGTTCTGTTAAAATACTAAAAGTGCGATAAGTCTATAACTAAACGCTGCATCTATAGCGTAATTCACACCCGAAATAGTACGAGATATCTTTATAGGAGCAGGTGTCAACCGCTCACATTAAGATGAAAAACCGTATCTCGTGACCTACTAGACCGATTGCAATCAAATTCGACTTTGCGTTGCGAAAATGGGCGAAATCAGACAAAACCCTAATGAGCATATAACACAATTTTAAATTTCTTTATTTTTTTTTTCATTTTCCAGTATACAAATCAAGAAGCAATCAATGTATCCGGATAAAACTTTGAACGAATAGTGCCTTTTAAATTTACCAACTTATAACCAAAAATTGTCCAAGTCGAACCAAAACTATTCAAGCCTCCGATACCAAATACATATGTGGTTAGTTTCTATTGCGAACTTTTTATCGAAAAATATCGGAGAGACTGCCAGATAGTCGGTTATTGAAATTCGAAAAGGCTTTCTCCCGGCTTTGATCTTGGCTAGTTCCAAGAGTATAAAATGTACGGTTACATCCGAACATAAGTAGCTCTTCCTTACTTGTTTTCTTCGGACTTTATTTTGTATGGGCGTAGCATTCGAGTCAGACAATTTCAACAAGAATATACACGAAGAATCCCAAGTGAAAACAAGGACTATTATCATTGCCTGGAGAGGAATTGTTCTCATAAGTGCAACTCATCGAAAAAATGGTTAGAAGATAATACATTTTTGAGTGATGAGAATGTGTCTTTAAGTCCATTAACCCAACACTTGAACAAAGAAACTAACTACTGCCCCGTGGTTGCCTCAGTGGAGTTTTAGCGAAACGAAAATCGCGTTACAAAATCGGGTTCGACCAAGTGTAATTTTCTTTATCAATGCTTTTGCTTGCAACTTCATCGGATATTTGCTGCGTGACAACAACAACAATAACAACTATATTTTTCATCTTATCAGAGAAGTGGTTGCGTTAACACTTAATTTTTCTTACGAAATTCTTTCGCTGTCTTATTTGATAAGTTTTATTTTTGCTTTACACCGCTATGTGTGATTGTGTGCCGTTATAAGGTATTTATTTTTACTTTCAAACTTTGCTCTTTCACCGCGTTCACGTTGCTTAACTAACTAACGGCGCGGTTGGAGAACTCGTTAGCCATTTTTGCTGAAATCTGAAATATTTGTGACTCTTCGTCGCTGTTGTTGCTAGTGTTGTTTTTGTTGTTGTGTGGTCGTTGTCAGCGGCGACAACATTAACGGGCACAGCGGCACAATGGCAACGATGTCACCTACTGGCCCTGCCCCATCGACGCATGGCGAATCAGAAACGCACTAAACGGACTCTGCCACAGCTGCCGGTGTTGCAAGTGCCTTCTTCAGTTCTGGTGTTGACTGCCGCTCGCCCCTCTGACTCTTCAACCATCAAGCATGGAGTATTGTGCAACCGGGAATCGTTGTGTTGGGCAGCTACTTTGATCAGTGTTGCTTTTGTTTTTGCTTTGCTATGCTTGGCTGTTTTTATGCCAGTGTCTTGCTTGCTCCATAGTTGTCATTTGTGTCACGTTCGTCGGGGACTTTTGGATTTTATTGCACTTGTTGTTGCTACCACTCAGTATACTAGTTCGATGTTGGTGGCTCTGGTTGATGGTACTCGTTGGTGCGACCTCAAAAATTTTCCACATTGCATTTGCTCCGCTCTTCTAGGAGTCCAGTTAGTTTATATGCGCTGCTTTATTGTTGTTGCTATGGTGGCTGCGCAGCGTTGATGATGTTGATGTTTTCGAATGTACGGATCACACATGTCACACGGAGTGCGCAAATATGGGTGTTCCATATACGGAATCTAGGGTCCGACGTGGAAATTCATCTAGTGTGTTCCTTCAGAGTTTGGGTTTGGATCTCACTTATTTCCACGCACTTTAGCACAAGTATGTTGGTTCCACATTCCATATATAGGACTAGGGTCAGACGTGGAAGTTTTGTCCACAGGAGAGAACTAACATTTTGGATTTTAAATCGATTTAGAATGAGGTAATCCCCCCGGCTTCGTTGGATTTCGGCTGTGGATATAATTTATTTTCACAAACTTGAGCACAAATATGGGCATTCCTTATATGGATCCAGCATGGAAATTTGTCAAACGTGCTCCTTCAGAGTTTGGGTCTGGTTCACAATTATTTCCACACACTTTGGCGGAAGTAGGAGGGTCCCATATTCCGTATATAGGACTAGGGTCCGGGGTGGAAATTCTGTCCTCAGGAAGGAGCAAATATTTTGGATTGTAGAATGAGGTATTCCCTTCGGCTCCGTTGGATTTTGGGTGTGGATCTACTTCATTTCACATACTTGTGCACAAATATGTGATTTTCATATATGGAATCCAGGGTTCGACGTAGTAAACACTTTTTTGAACCTGAAGATCAGTATATTGGCTTAGTTTTTTTAAAAACAAAATGGCGTACGATCGACTATAAACCAATATCTGTTCTTCCAACTTTTTTCTACAGGGTATGAACCCATCAATTCCGTTATACATATGTATATGCGGATGTGCTGCGGTTGGCCATGTATCACATCCTAAAAATGGCACGTACCAACACACAACATTACACCTATCACATAGCACCGCAACGCAACGCAACATAAATACAAATACCATGGCAACAACAACAACACCGCCACAGCGGGAATCAAACATTTTTTGCTTGCGTATTTCTGGTTATTTGCTCGCCTCGATGTGACATTTCTGCCATACATTGTACACCATTTTCCTTTCGTTTTTACGTTACGTTCATGTTGTTGGTGTTGTTGTTGTTGTCCGCGTTCGTGCAAGCGCCATTGCAGTGAACCGAAATTCGTACGTGACTTTTTACACTGCAATATTTCTTTAGCCCCCAAGAGTGAATTTGCAGTCGGGCATTGTAGCGATCTCTCTGGATTTAGTGGGTGTATATATGTATATGTACATAGGTATTATGTGCATAGGATATGCACGTGGACGTAATGTTCACCAGCGGCACTCGGTTATAGCAACACTGTGTTATTTAAATGACATATTTCAAATTTTTTGATTTAATATTTTGTTTCATAATTTAGGGCTTTTTCTAAGGCAACTCAACTGAATATGAATATAGGAGTATCTAGGATACTTATCTGATTAGTATGCATGAAAATTGGTGTCATCTACGAGAAACATGTATATCCGTATAAGTAAAGAATTGGATTTGATATGAATTTTTAAAGTTCAGTCTGCGCTGACATTTTTGTCAAGATAATTTATCACATTTTTTTACAAAATCAATTTTAAAGTAATGAACATATTGAAAATATATACTTTTTCTAATAAGTGCAGTTCTAGAGACTTGGTAAACCGGGCCGAAAGGTAAGATAGAAGGTAACTTATAGGAGAATTATATAAGCAATAACTAGACTCTCAGGAGTTAAAAATCATCTGGGTGCCCAGTAAAAATAGGAAATGTAAATAAAGGGAGCAGGTGAGAATACAATTTCCCATACATCTCCTTCAAAGGTTAATTGAAGCAATGGACCCTAGAAGAAAATCTCGGGTCTTGGAACACTAGCAACACCGCTTACCGAAAAGTTACTGTGAGGTATTATGGGTTGATGGTGGACACACCAAAAGCTCCTACTTCCAGGCAAAAGAGAATTTAGAAATATTGTAGGGGACATCACAGCGCACCTATCCTTAAAATGTCACCTTCAGAAAACTAGAAAAGTGGATTCGGCGAAAAGTAGAGCATGCGCGGAAGATAATAACCCGCTACAACATTATCTATGCGGATGAGGCGGGAAGTATTACGCGGTTACCAAATAAGAGACATTGGGCCACTGGTGTAGGAAATACTCAGGCTTTTTATTAAATTCAATGAATTGATGAAGAGTACTTACTTTGAATAGCACACAGTAGCACAATGGTCTTAACGTTGACTAAGTGCGGGCGCTTGCGGTCTAGCGCTCCTAAAATATATGGAATCATGGAAATTCTACTTAAGAAATTGAATAGGATATAACAAAGATCAGCTAATACTTTGCGGCATTCCTCATGCCGTGCCGTGACAATTGGCCACAACACGTGCGGATTGGAATAGATACCGAAAGTAGAAGAGAGAAGCAAGACGCATTTGCAGAAAAACAGAGAGAGGCGGAAATGCACGAGTATGGGAAGCTTGACAACCTGGCCGACAGGAGTTATGCCCGAAAAATCTACGAAAAGAAGCGACGACTAACAGAATAAACAGATGAAGACCGGAGCATATTCTTGTAGAACTTCCAGAGGTGATCTAGTCTGCTGAATGGCTGTGAAAGCATAACAACACTGCAGAACTGATAAAGAGCATGCATGAGCTTCTTTGTAGAATATGGTCGGACGAAAGCATTCCAGAAGATTTGAAATTAAGCGGGCTCTGCCTAATCCATAAAAAGCTAGATCCAACCATCTGCGCCAACTACCGTGGGATAAGCCTCCTTAACATATAAGACTGCTAGCGTACGCCGATGACATCGATATCATTAGCCATGACAACCACGCTGTTAGTTCTGCTTTCTCCAGGTTGACGAAAGGGTAAGACGAAATATCTTCTGTAATCAAACAGTTCTCGCGCGACTTGGCTCTCACGTCACTGTTGACAGTCATAACTTCGAAATAGTAGATAATTTCGTCTATCTTGGAACCAACATTAACACCAACGCAGAATAACTCTTGCTAACAGGTTCGAATTCGGCATGAGTAGGCAATTGAGAAGTAAGGTTCTCTCTCGACGAACAAAAACTAAATTCTACAAATCATTCATCATCTCCGTCCTGGTATATGCTTCAGAAGCACGGACGATGACAATATGTGATGAGTGAGTGTTCATAGGAAAGGTTCTGCAGAAGATTTATGGTCCTTTGCGCATTGGCAACGGCAAATACCCCAGTCGATGGAAAGATGAGCTGCACGCCCTTAGCTCTGAGAGTATTCGACCCCGGGGAAGCAGAGGAAGAGGAAGACCTCCACTCCGTTGGAAAGACTAGGTGGAGAAGGACCTGACTACACTTGGAATCTTCAATTAGCGCCAAACAGCGAAACGGAAGATCGACTGGCGCTCTGTTGTAAACTCGGCTATAACCGTGTAAGTGGTGACTACGCCAATAAAGTAGAAGAAGATAAGTAGCCCCTTAGCTGCACAAGATTGGCGACACACTATTATAAATTTCTTTGCTTCGAACTGTCATTTCATCTCACGAATTTGGTGATTTTTAGCAAAATTCAAGGAAAACTTTAAATAATTCACGCTACATACACTTTATACTATATACACATGTACATAATATTATATTGTACATGAAACCCCGTTTTCATGTACTTTTTTCTCCACAGTTAAGCCTTCTTTATGGTGAATTTTAACAGTTTTCCCTCTACTCGAACTGTCATATTTGATTTCTGATTTTTTGTAGCTTTCACATACACACAATACTCTGTGAAAAAGAACTTATTACCCAGCAAAGGGGGCGCCGATATTTGTGAGTTTGTCATTTTCGTTGTTTTCTACTCTTTTTTTGGCAGTGTTCTTTTAGCGGTTTTTGTCTTCTTTTATGCAGAAAGTAACAAAGGTATATATTTATGTATGTATGGGCGTGTATCTTTGACGTTGTGGTTAACATTACATTGGTGTCCTTGGCAAACGAAAAGGCTGCTCAAATTTATGACAAACGTAAGCGTGGCAAGCCGCCGGGATTTTATTTTATTTTACACCCAATATAAAAGTGAATTATGAACTGGGGACACATGTAAGTCAGGTATAAGACAAACGTATAGTATAGGCACACACACAAATTATAAAATATATATAAAGAAAAACATATTGCAAAAACATTAGCGATAGGTGTGAGTTGTATTTTATGACAAAGTGAATATCAAAAAATATAACAAAACATAACTTTAACATACATATGTATATGGTAAAAAGTGAGACCTTTATTTTTTCGAATTTACAGTTAAATACCAAGGCAATATATCAACCAATCATTTAGCATCAATTGGTTCCTTTCCCTTCATTCTTCGTAAGCTTATTGATCATTATGGAATACCCGGTGGAATCATCGGTCCATATTTCTTCAAAAATTATGAGAACGTACCCGTCTATTGCGACCGTTATCGCGCCACGATAACCGACTATTTAATGCCTGAAACTGAAGCTCGTGATCTCGACGACATTTTGCTTCAACAAAACAGCGCCACTACACAGACATCGCATCAATCTTTAGAGAACACTTCGATGAGCAGATAATTTCATGTTTTATGCCGGTCGCCTAGATAGTGTGATAGCACACCGCTAGACTTTTTCCTGTTAGGATATGTAAAGTCTAAAGTCTATGCGGACAACCCCGATTCGCTTCGATTCAGTCCTTGGAGCAAAACAACACACCTATCATTCGCTTAAATTAACCATCTGAGAGGAAGCCGCGGAAAACATTTCAAAGAGATAGTCTTCAAAAATTAAGTGCCGAAGAATATTCTTTGAATAATAATAAACATTCCCCATTAAGTATAAAGTTTCTGTGATGTTTCTTTAAAAAAGTAAAAAATTTAAAAATGGATCACCCTTTATACTCAAAGTTTTTTTTGAATCTCATAACTTTGCTTTCCTTCGTAGTTTATACTTAGTATCAAATTTGACCCAGACTAGTTACCGAATAATACTTAATGATTCGGGTTTCGATATGATCCTGAATCTATGGAGCCTAAAAATTTTAAACGTCACAAGATTATGTAAAAAGTAATAGTAAGACTAAAAGTATTTCAAATTGACGACAATAGCTGCTACTTTGGACTGTGTCGACAATTGAAAAGTAAAGTCCTTTCTCGATGAACAAAGATGAAACTCTACAAGTATTTCATCATTGCTGTTCTGCTATATGATGCGGACGCATGGGCAATGACATCATTTGATGAGTTGGCCTTAGAAGTGTTCGAGAGAAAGGTTCTCCAGAAACTGCGCATTGGCAACCACGAGTATCGCAGTCGATGGAACGGTGAGCTGTACGAGATGTACGGCGACATTGGCATATGTAGGTCAGCGAATGAAGAGACAGCGGCTGCGCTAGTTAGATCATATTGTTCGGATAGACGAGAACGCTTCAGTTTTTAAGGTTTTCGATTCAAAACCCGTCGGTAGAAGCAGAGGAAGACCTTCACTGCGTTGGTGAGATAAGGCGGAGAAGAACCTTCTCCCATTACTTTTCAATATTTTTGAGTTATTTTGGAAAAATTTAATGAATGTAATTGCTTAGAGTAACGGATATATGTATACCATATGAAAAAAACAATTCATTTTCTATTTTGAATTGAAGACTAAATTCCAACCCAACAAATTTCGCTTAAAATCTCTTCAAGCACTTTCGAGAGTCAACAAATGTGCGAACAAGCATATTTGCCACAACACATGTACGTACACTCACACATACGCACGCAAGTCATCTTCACGCCTATATGCATGTAAATTTGCTGCATATTAAACTTTTCACATTAAATGAATGAGTACCAAATTCATGGCAAAAATTTGCATAAAGCCGGTAGCTTCTGCTGTGACCCCCGCAATTTTGTGCACACGACGAACAGGAGGACGTATGCATGTGTTATTGTATACTTAAATGTGTGTGTGTGTGTGTGTGTGTTGCATATCCTTTGCTGTTTCACCATTTTATGTTTGCACTACCTAATCGCCGGTACACATCTTAATACGCACACTTGCCTACACACACACACACATATACAAAACGAACTCGAACACACATTTTGCAAGCACTGTTGTGCCGTGCGAAAGCAACTTTGCCCGACCACACTAATCGCCGACAGAATTTGTTGTATTATTTTCATTATTTTTTCCCTCAACCATGTGTTTGTTGTAGTGATAGAGCGCTAAAGGCTGATGTGAGCGGAGGTCTGCTTGAAAATTGCAACATTTCTTGCTCGTCTCTAAGCCTACAAATTGTTGTGATAACATAATTTCCATTTAACCGACAAAGTAGCTACCATTTTATGGTTCTAATACTCCTACGAAATTCAAATTTCGGTTCCACCACAAGCAAAATGAGTGTGTACACTGGAAAATATTTAGAGTATGAATTAAAAAGAAAAATAAATTATTCATTTGAACCGTTTGAATTGTCACAATCTGTCTCTCTTTCTTTCTCCCTCCCTCTTTTTCTCTTTCTCTCTCAGTTCTTCAAGAGAATACTATAAAGTTTTGTAGTGATCCCATACAGTTTTGTGAAGTGCTTTGAATCGTTTGAGTTGTCACAATCTCTCTTTCTCTCTCTCACAAGCTGTTTCTTTCTATTTTTCAGTTCTTTAATGTGAAGTCCATAAATTCCGGTAGGGAATTTTTTTACAGGAACCTCTTAAAGCGGTTTAGTTGATCCATTTATTCGTCCAATAATTTTTTTTTCGCCGGATTTGACACCTATCACGAATTAGTTAATCTCTTATCCCACTAATAGAGGGCTCTGAAGAAAAATATACCGAAATTCTTCCCCCTAAAACAAAAAACAATGTTTGTAGGTCTCGGCAAATACAATGTGGAAAGAAGTCTATGTTGCTTGAAACGTGTAGAATCTTTTGTTCGATTTCAGTCTATACTTATGTACAATATTGAAGTTGACACTTTCCAGCCCCTCACAACATACCAACTGAATTGCAAATCTGAATTAACCAATATGCTCTACCCTTACTTAGAGCATATTGGTTAATTCAGTCAGAAAAACTAATGATATTACAAGAAACATCAATACCTTTCACTTTACAATAAAATATTCTCATATATTATTCATTGGAAATATTATATTGAGTGAAGAAAATAGAAGTTACGGTGAAGATTATAAAATGCGATAATATAATATAAACTATTTGAGGTATTATCGTTGGTTTGTTACTACATTTCCTATGAGGAATTCATTTTTACATTTTAATCAATGAAGATTTTTCTTGAAAAAATGTTCAGAGTTCAGATTAGAGATCAATTATCTCATCTCAGCAATGAGAACTTAAATCTGGTTGATATCGCCGAAAGAAGAGTCTTTTGGTAACAGAATATTACTCCATACCATGAACTCTATAGTTTCGCTGGGAGAAGCATTTTGAATACAATGTCCTGAAAATTACTGCGTTCTACTGCACCACCTTGGTGGTTCGATAGCTCAGCGAATTTGTATGATTGAATACTATTTGTTTTGTATATCGTGATATACGCTTTAAAGTAATTTTAAATAAACTCTCACTACAACAATGATATCATACATGTTAAAATCTACTGAGACAGTTGCCTTATAATTCACGGCAAAGGAAAGAAAAAATAGATTCCAAATGGACATGAGTAATAGGATGTTGCAGATATGGGCAACATTAAAGGATACTTCAAATCTGATAATCACGAATAATATGTATGTATACGAAGAAAAAAGTTTCAATACAGTCTGATCAAATTTTACGTGAACTTTTTGCCTTTATTATTGAAAATAATAAAATAGGTTTTTGAGTTAATACAGAATGCTAACGCTTAATCCATTTTTTCAAACACTTGTAGTAAATCTCGGCTGGGATGAATTTCATTTTGAATTTGGGTTATTTCGGTTTCGGTTCATTTTTAGAGTAACATGCGCTACATTTTTGAACAGTTCCGATGATAAATTCATAAACTTTTAGGTTGCCGGTTTAGTACAAGTCTCCAGCAATAAGAATGCGTTACATACACATTACTAAATTGCTAAATTGTGAAGCATTTTTTGCGACCTCTACACAACTTCGATTTTCAAAAAAGATTCAGGTCTTTTGGTACGAGTTTAACATCGACAAGCTTCATACCCAAAACACTAACCAAAATATGTTGAGTCGATCCATAAGAGATGTTCAAGATCCCCTGCTATTTTACAGCTGTCAAAACAACGATTTTCAAGCACTGTTTCATTAACTGTTTCGATATTATCGGCATTAATAGATGTGGATGAACGACTCGCACGAGGCAAGTTTTTAATTTCACGCCCGGGCCGATGGATTGGCCACCAAGATCGTGAGATATCACGCCATTAGACTTTGTCCTGTGGGGTTAGGTTAAGTCTAAAGTCTATGCGGGCAATCCCGCTTCGGTTCAGGCCTTGGGGCACAACACCACGTGTGTAATTCGCCAGTTAGAAATTTTCGAACGAGTCATCGAAAATTGGACTCAAATGATGAACCATCTGAGATGTAGCCGCAGCCAACAGTTGAAAAAGATAAACTTCAAAAAATAAATGCCAAAGAATTTTGTTTCGAATGATAATAAAAATTCCTCATTTAGTTTGACGTTTCTGTGTTTTTTCTTGACAAAAGTAGGGACCCTCGATATGGATCACCCTTAATAAGCTTAGTTGTCACTTTTTTCTATATATAGAACTCAGTTTCATCTCCTTATGGAAGGCCGCAATGGGTTTTAAGCACTTAGCTAAAACTATGGTCCTGTGAATTTGCCACAACAAAGACCCGGATATCCCTTCTCTTAACTTGCTTATTCTAAGCCGATACACCACAGTGGAACACTTCGTTAATATCTCCTGAAAATTTTATATTTTTTAGAAGAGATCTTATGTGTTAAGGATTTTTATCCGTGTACTCGCTGCCACCTGCAACGTGCGACTACTACGGCAGCAAACGCACAGGTACACCTTTTGCTTATTACACTTTATTGGACTCGGAGATAGAGACCACAAATTTCAACTAAAATAAAATGCACAACAGGATTAACCGCAAATACCAACGTAAATACACTTGAAATGTGTAAGATAAATATGCATGTGCATGTGTGTGCGTGTCTGGCTCGGTAAAATATTGGAAAAACCCTGAAGTAGAGAACTAACATGGAAAGTGGTGGACAAAAAGCCAGGATATGCTGGTGGGAGCTGGCACTCAAAAGGTCAAGTGTCCTACACGTGTATGCGTATGTGAGTGCAAGAGTGTGTGTGTGTGTTTAAACGCATGACGAACGATCTACGAGCGCGCATGTGAAAAAGTTGTGGCAAACATGAACGTGCAACACATGCGTTGCTTTAGTGGTAAGGTGTATATATATATGTAGGTGTATTAACGCTTACACACATTACCAACAAAGTGGAAAAGTTCCATTTTTATTACATTGTTAATACACGAACACACACACTTGCAACATTTTTTTGCTCAAAGCTACACCTTTGAAATATATGCAACGATAAAGCGAAGAGTTGTGTGGCACTTACGCTTTACCGTGTAGAGGTGATATGCTGCGGATAGTGGTGCTAGACGACGGGTGTGGCCAGTAAGCGGGTGTAATGTGTGGCAAAGTTTGTTGCAAAAGTAATTGTATAACCGCAAAAACCACCAAAGCCAAGTTTAACCACAACAAAAATAACAATAACAACAACAATGTTGAATGATGGCAACGATGATGCAACCGATATGCAGAGCAATAATGAAAACAACAACAACAACAATGCACACGGTTACAATAGTCAAGTGCTGCTCGTTGCATGTGTTGCATGTGTGTGGGTGTGTGTGTGGCAGGTGTTTGTTGTTTTGCCTCAAACTGTCAAAAGTTTTGATGGACGTCATGAACAACAACAACAATAACATTATAACAAAAACAATAACAAAAACAACACCAAGCAGCACAAAATGTAAAACAACAACAATAATGAGCACCGGCAGCAAAAGTTACATAAACAACAACAACAATGTACAATATGCATGCATGTTGCAACAACAGAAAATATGATCAACCATTAGAATACCAGCAGGACAGCAGTCAAGGACCATGCATGAGCACTCGTATTTAGATGCTGCGACATGACAACGACGCCAACAACAACAACAACACAGCATGCATAACCATCGTGCATTCTGACAGCATGACACATGTGACAAAGCAACACATTTGCATGCACAAATCGCAACAAGTAAACAAACATAGCAAATGGTGAGTGTAAGTGTATGTGTGTATGTATTTGCATATCGCTAGGAACACAATTTAAATTTGCTGATGTATGCCCTAACCAGAGGCGATGGCGCACATGCATAAATGCCGAAGGTTTGTGATGTGGCAAAGCACAGCAAAGCCACAGTCAGCCAGTTGCAGCGAGCGAGGCCGACGTCGAGACAAAGACAGCGCCCAAGTCCGGAACCAATGCGGCCGAAATGTTGCATATAAATGCATTTGGCAACAAACTAGGCAAAAGTAACCAGAAAAATATTTTACCATAATGCATTATCGCTTGGGGCACTTAGCATACAGTCGCCAACATAAATTGCAAAAAATACTTAATCACACACATACATGCTGCTATAATAAATGTATATGTTTTGTGGCAAGAACCAATTCGAAATTATTATTTTTAAAAGAATTTAAATGGCGTACATAGGAATTCTGAAAATATACAGGGTTTGTCCGGAAAGTAATAGGACTGATTTTCTTCCGCCGCTACTGTACTTCGGAGCGTGCGTGTACCGACTGGATTCGGTAGAGGGCGTTCCTAGTTAATGAACGAGCAGCTGGTTAGTTGTCCCCGAGCACCTGGAGAGTCAGGACAAACATTTTCGCGCGACGTGTTTCTGTGAGTGGTGCAAATGCAAAAATGCAGCGTTCGTTAGAAAGAGGTGCGTGATTAAATTCTGTGTGAAACTTGGTAAATCTGCGACAGAAACGCTTGAATTATCAAAATCGAAAGTGAAAACGATGCTCCAAATTTATGATTGACGATGCCTTTGAAATCAAAAAAGACAATTTGACTTCAAAGGCATCGTCAATCATGAATTTATTCCTACTGGACAAACCGTCAACGTCAGGTTTTATGTGGAAGTCCTCAAGAGACTCAAACGAAGGGTTAATCGGGTCCGACAAGACATCGCTGCCGATAGGAAGTTACACCACAACAACGCCCCGGCTCACACCGCCTTTCTTGTAAACAGCTACCTAACCAAGGCCGACATCCCAACGCTTCCGCAGCCGCCCTTTTTTTGTTTCCTTGAAAAGACCGATGAAAGGCAAGCATTTTGAGACGACAGAGGGGATCTAAGCAGCATGCACCTCGGCTCTCAAGGCTATTCCGGAGAATACCTTTCGTGACGCCTCCAATGTTTGCAAATCGCGCTGGCAGCGCGACGCATGAGGAACCTATTTTGAATGTTTTTAAAGAACTGTAACGATTGGTTTAATAAAATTTTTTAAATCGACTCAGTCCTATTACTTTCTGGACAAACCCTGTAAAACTCAACTAAACAGGTCCGCTGAAAGCTGCTGACGTGGAGCGATATATTTCGCCGTGAAGTATTCGATTTGAAAAACTTATTTTTATTCAAGGCCTTAAAAAGGAACACACTTTTTGTTATTGTTTTTGTAACGACGGAAAACATATCCTGAATAATTTTGAAAAATGCAATAGAATTGATAATTTTTGCTTTGTCAAATGGCTTCCGTTACGTAGGCTCAACTTGACTCATGGGCTAATCAACAGAATGAGAAACAAAAGATCGTTCAGAATTAAAGAAAACCAATTTTTTTTTTTGTTTTTAAGGAACTTACTCTCTGACTTACTTGTTTCACTTACTTCATCATGTTTCATGCGTACTTCAATTTATCGCTAAATATATTTGGTTGAGTTATGTCTCTAGCTATGTAGACATACCCAAAACACCTAGCTGCTTCAAGTCGAAAGGATATTCAGATATTCAAACAACAACAACACTAAATCACTGAAGTACATAATGTAATGTAATGCTTGACCATAAGGTGGCTACAGAAAATGGCTACTGTGAGTTGTTGTCGAAAGACAAGGCAACAGGACCTAAGCGTGATCACTATGTGGACATTCACAAGCGTAGCCAAAGCAAGCAGTAGAGTAAGCAACGTCAACCGAAGTCGAAGAACAACATGTCAGAATTTATGAGTAGACATAAAATATGACCACACATTTACACACTAAATACTGCTACCAGTTATGGGTGGACACGCAATCAAAATAACCAAAACGCCAACAAGCACAACATGACGACAATCTGCGTTTTGGGACAAGATGCTAAGCCAGAAGGAACAGTGAACAGTGTTCAATGAAGGAATTGTGAATCAAGGTAATTTTTGAAATTAATATAGTATTCATTATATTTAATAAAGACAAAAAATATAGTAAATTTTCAGAAGTTAATAGACTTGATTAATCGGCAATTGGATGAAGTCATATGTAGAAGTTCACTCAAGTGAGGAAGCTTCTCTGAGCGCCATTTACTTGGGAGTGGCCAGAAACGATTCTCACGACCTACGGTCTTGGGCCAAGTATCCTCTGGGTAGCCAAGGAGCAACCGTTTGAAGACAAGTTAAAAAATTATCCCTTCTCAGGGTTGTGCGCTGGATTTCGGGCCCGCCACGTAAAAAACGCTCCTGATGAAATCGAAACAACAGCCTCGGATGATAGACCCCCCTTTAGCTGATGACCATGGCAAACGCATTAAAGATTACGATTTAAGGGCATGCACTTGGAATGTCCGTTCCCTTAATTGGGAAGATGCCGTTGCCCAGCTGGCTGACATCATCCCGTCCATGAAATGCGATGGACGGGAGAAGGACTTAGACGAGTAGGTCCTTGCGGCATTTACTACAGTGGAAATATAAAAGAGCGCAAGTTCCCTGTGGTATTCGTGGTTGGAGAGAAACTCCGTCGCCGAGTCCTGGCATTCGCCCCGGTGGATGAACGTCTAGCCACAATCCGCAACAAAGCAAAGTTCTTCAACATATCGCTGATTTGCGCCCACGACAAGTCGGAAGAGAAGGAAAATATGACTAAAGATGTCCACTATGAGCGCTTGGAGCGCACCTATGAGAGTTGCCCCCGTTACAATGTTAAAAGAGTGCTTGGCGACTTTAACGCCAGGGTGGACAAAGAAGGTATCTGTGGCACAACGGTCGATTATGTTGTGATAGACGGAAGACACGTCTCCAATGTTTTAGATATGCGTACGTTCCGAGGTCCTAAGATCAACTCGTATCACCATCTTGTTGCAGCCAAGATACGCACCCGCCTCTTTGCAGCAAAAAATGACAGCCGAACGATTTTCTACTCGACTTGCACTCCTGCTTTCTGAAAGCACTAATCACTAACTCGGAAAAAGGGAACTGTGGGCCGGAATCTCAAGCTCTTTACGTACAGCTTCTTGCTTTACGGAAAATGCAAAATAAACAGCTGGTACGATGAGGAGTGCGGTGTCGCAGTGGAGAGAAAACCGACAGCCTACCTCGCGACGTTACAATCGACCACAACACCTGCGGAATGGGATAGATACCGAGAGTTGAAGAGGGAAGCGAGACACATTTGCAGACCAAAAGAAAAAGAGACCGACATACGTGAGTATGAAAAGCTTGACAACTGGCCGACAAGGGTAATGCTGCAAAATTCTGAGAAAAGATGCAGCGACTAACAGAAAGAGACCGGAGCCTGCTCTTATAGGATCCCCAGAGGTGATTTAGTGACTGATGTCCAGGGCATACTGGAAATTATGGAAGGAATCATTTCTCCAGCCTGCTGAATGGTAGTGAAAGCATAACACCAGGAGATGGTGAACCCGATTCTCCAATCGATGACTATAGAGTGGATGTTCCATTGCCCCAGCATGAAGAAGTTCGAATATCAATTACTCCTCTGAGGAACAACAAAGCGGTGGGGACCGAAGGATTGCCGGCCGAGCTATTCAAATAACAACTGATAAGGAGCATGCATCAGCTTCTTTGTAAAACATGGTCGGACGAAAGCATGCCCAACGATTGAAATTTAAGTGTGCTCCGCCCAATCCACAAAAAGTGAGACCCCACAATCTGCGCCAACTACCGTGGGATAAGCCTCCTCAGCATCGAATAATAAGGTTCTATCGAGCGTACTGTGTGAAAGTTTAAAGCACACCGTCAACAAACTGATTGGACCTTATCAGTTTGGATACAGACCTGGAAAATCAACAACTGACCAGATATTCACCATGCGCTAAATCTTGGAAAAGACCCGTGAAAAGAGATTCGACACACACCATCTCCGCTCTGTTGAAAACTCGGCTTTAACTGCGCAACCGATGTCAACGCCAATGAAGAAGAAGAATGTACATTAATTTTAAAATCTCTGTCATGAATCTTTGCTTGATTCCTTTGGTCCGAATTAGAATCCGACTACCAACATCGGTTTGATTTCATTCCTTTGCATGAACTATTGGCCTAAAATGCTTCAGTGTCTTCTTTTTCTAAAACCCACCAATTGAGAGAGAAGCAGACATTGAATTTTTTGGGGCACTTCTAATATAAAATAATAATAAACAATATTTTTTTCATTTTCTCCACACTGTGCAACATTGTCGCACCGACTAAGAAACGGTTAACTAAACCAATACACGTACATGATATGCATATGTATGTACCGATGTAAGAGAATATATTTATGTAAACTGTGCTCCTTTGATGCATGATGTTTGTATATGAAAACGTTGCTGACAACAACGCCGGCAAGTGTAGTGCAGCAAAACAACAATAATAATACTAACAACAATAGCCGGAATTGCAATGGGAAAGCCATATTATGCATGCTTGCATACATGCAAAGTACAAACAACAATAAAGTTGCAAACAAGTGACAGTTTTGCCAACCAAACAACGGTGCCAACAAGCCAAACAACAATAGCAACAATATATGAAGCATGAAACAGCAAGCGAATGCAGTAGCAGTAGCAGTGGCAACAGTAACGACAACTAGCAAAAACAACAAGAACAACAAAGAATAATGTGAGCCAACTCACTAGGCTGGGTGGAACAAGAAACTACAAGGACAAGTAAACTTCATTGGATATCAGCGCAGAAATCAGTTGCAAGCAACAAAAGCAAGTGGCATGACACGCGATATTTCATATACATACATACATATGTATGTTTATGTATGTATATAAGTACATAAATGCTGGCAATGGTATTGGGAATTCATACATATGTATGTGTGTGTTGCTAATCCTCAAGCCAAGGGCTGGTGCAAATACAAAGCTTAAAGGACAAAAGAATATAAACAACAACTTGCTATATGCAACTTGCAACAAAGCAGTTTCAAGAAAACGCAGCAACGAAAACAACTAAAGAAAGTGTTTGAGCAAAGAAAAAGCACACAAAAACTTAAAAAATCAAATAAAAAACAAAAAAAACATACATATACATATATAGTTTCGCTGTTGCACGTAGCAAGAAAAAATCTCTTGCGGCGCAATAAGTAGCAGCCGACGGACCAGTCAAGGAAGCAAGCAGCCGTCCTAAGCCGCAGTTAGACTCTGCTGGCCGGTAAAGTGGGTGGATACATAGCGACGCAACAACAACAACAACGAAAGGTGAGTTTCATCGATCTGCGAGTCGGCGTATGGTAGTTGGCGTTCATGCAGCAAAACAACAACATATAACAGTCCCTAAGCTTTGTAGTAGTTGCATAACGTTAACAACAACGACAATGTCGAAATGCCTGAACGTCTTGTTCAGCATGCCACATGTGGCACAATGATGGACAACAGTGACACATAGCAGTTGGCAGCATGCTAGCAACTGTCAACTTCTTCATATGTACTTAAATTCATATGTACAAGTATGTATGTATGTGCATATCACTCCAAAACGTCAGTAGCAGCTATAACAAAAACTACTACAAACACATGAATAGTGTTTTATTTGAATAATTATTTGTTTGTTTTTATTGTGATTGATTGTGATATGGTGGAGCGTTCAATAGTCTTTGTAAAAGGCACCAACGGTGAATTGGATAGCAAGTGTAGTCAGAGTTCTGTAGTCACGAAAACATATTTACTAATAGAAATTATGATGATAGTACCAAGAGGGTTTCAAAAACAAAATTCTAAACATTTTACACAGCGGATCTTTGATTGCGTGGCCGCAGCGTGTCTAGAAGCTTGTCCAAAGCGCAATACGCCTATATGAAAGGCAGAACAGTAGAGACGACACTCCATAAACTAGTATTTAATATCTTGAATATAAGGAATACCCTTTTGAAGCATTCCTGTACATTTCTGGAGCGTTCAGCAACGTCTCTACGGAATCTATTCTAAATGGCATCCAGTCAAAAGGTGTTGATTCTGTTATACGAGGTTGAATCGGAAGCCGCTTTACCTTCTAGAAGGATAAATAGAACGACGCTTAAATGGCCAAGGAAGTGTGTAGAGGTACTCCGCAATATGGTGTACTGTCACCGCTTCTATGGACAATAGACGGCAAAGCCCCTTAAATAGTGGCATATGCGGACGACATTGCCATCTTAATAACGGTTAGGTGTCTACAGACCATTGGACATCGCAAGCGGGCCTGGGGTTGAACCCGGAGAAAACGGATCTTCTTGTGTTTACAATAAAGCATACAATTCCTCTATGGAGGTTCCCTTCGATAAATGAGACACAACTCTCTCAAGGACCGCACCAAGCACTTTGAGTTAGTCTTAAATAGCAAACTGCTGTCGAAGAAAGAGTGAGTGAGTGGGTCACAAAAGTATCGAGAATAATAAAATAGAGGACGATATTGCCAAGAATGATGTACGACTAACACCCGAAAACGTGATTAATATTGGGAGCCCATGCATTGTCTATAGGACGATCTGGACAGAAACATGGTAAAGAAAATCAAAACCCGATGGAACGAGCTACCTGGGTGCAAGACTGCAAAAATCATGTGTAAAACGGTAGATCAGAAGTACCCGAAATTCCTATTGGCACTCGATAGAAGAGACTGTAGAAACACGATCGGATACTAACTGGTCACTGTCTGGTGGCAACACACGCTCGCAGGATGGGGCTGACGGAACGGGGAGGCTGCAGGAAATGTTTAGAGCGGGCACCAGGGAAACAATGGAGAATCTCTTGTGCACTTGTCCCGCATTGGCAAGACTACTACTACTAAGTAGCTGGGGTCCCCACTGTATGATACAGTAAAAGAGAATTATTGGAGCTCTTAATAAGCTTAATTCTCCTTCGCCACGGCACTTCTGAAAATAGATAGGAGCTCCTTCAAGTTAATATCTTTTGGTGTTATTAAAACAATTTAAGGAACGAGGCAATGGTTGGGGACGCTCTATTCTTCAACCGGTAGACTATTGTACTTGGGCCTTCTCCCTAAAAGGAAGATTTCAAGGCAGGGAAACACTGAAGAGAGAGTGAAGATGATATCCGTCGCCATGTATTGCTAATCGATTGGGAAGATCAGGGTCATCTCACCGAAAGTGACGTGCTGGCTCTAAGAAACCATATTTAAGCCAAAAATGTTTTGTGGTGTCGTGTCTGGTGGAAGGCGCTCAGAAAAATTTCACTATCCAAACAGTTGGAGAGTGTTCAAATTTCAAAGGTCCTTATTGACATCAGTGGACATAGTTGATAAGTGCTTCGCAGCGAATATTTTTATTAGGCTTAGCGAAGCTTGGTGTATAAAGCGCCCGAGGCAAGGACTACTGCGAAGAATTTGTGAGCGAGAGCGAAGCCGTAGGAGAAAAGTTGCAGTGAGATTTTTGACGGGTATAGTAAAGTTAAGGGGAAAGTAAGAAGTTGAGTCTTCTGTCGGGTGCTCAAGCGGAATGGCTATCATCTAACTAACAGTACATGTAACGCTTTGAAGTGATCCTACTTAATACAGATTTGCATTCAATACAATAGCAGAGTGGTAAAACTGGCTTTAAGTTCGCTGACCGTGCGCTCAAAACTAGTCAAGAAGTGCATGACTTCATTAGCAATAGCTTCAAGCTTCTTCATGTGTGGGTGCAGGATTACAACGAAATCGCCGAAAACTGCAAAGCTGATCAGGTTGCTAGGAAGATACTCTTATCCCAATTTCATCCGATTGGCGAGAAGGTAACTTGATGTACTCTTAGATGATGAGCTTCCTTTTGAGCTTTTTGCCAAAACTGTATGGAAGGAGGAAGGCGTGATGGGTTTTAAAACTTCTATTTTCCGGCTTTTGCCAGACCAAGATTTAAAAACATACATCGGTAGACCCTAAGCGAACGTAATGGTTGGGAATTATATTAGCCGCCCTAATAAATGTGTGTTAAGCTCACAAAGCTTCATCCATCTGGTGATCCAATTTTATGAATAACATTAAGGATCAACAGCTGTCAAAATGAGATTCATTGATAGGATCAACCCTCTGACCTAATCCAGAACCAATTGGAATATTTCCTGTTTGCTACTTATTTTCATTAGAAAGGTTACAAAAAAAATAATTTTTAGTTATTAAATTATGTTTTTCCTGAAGAATTTGTTATTTAAAAATTTTTTCTTTGTTACACAAAGACTCTGATCAATTTTTAAACGCATAGCGCCCATATAAATTCGCTATAACCTGACAAAAACTGTCGAATCAATCGTAAAGAACGCAACTTTCACTCTTCCGCTAAACTTTGTTCGACGACACAACACGCTGCAGCGCTTAGAATTCGGCGAACAAAAGCTACAATGGAAATATACGCTCGCTTATGTACGCTTCATATATACACAAGTATATTTGCAAAGTATTTGTGTGTGTGTGTGTGTGTGTGTATGCGAGGGAGTATTCATTGTGAGTTGTTGCGTTTGTGAGGACATAACAGTAGCACCAGTGGCAGTTGACATTAACACCAACACCATTAAACACAATCACACGCCTACCCAAAGCATATACTATACATTCACACATAAATACAGATATGTATACATATGTAGGTATGTACGTACATTCATACATATGTATGTAGAAGTGTTCCCACACAAAGCGCATTTATGCTGCGCGACAGACAAATATGCGGACGAAATGTGAAATCGCACAAGCTATAAACAAAAAAAACAACTACAACAAATGGTGAAGCAGTGGAGCGCTGGGGCAGCGCAACAAAAACTTGGAGCAAACACTTCACAGCTTAACACCCTAATGTGCAATATATATTTTTTTCTTACCCTGCTGCGCTTTCGTCTCTTTGTTTCCTTTTTCGTTAAGCAACCAACAACAATTGCTGCCCCACACACACACTTTAAAAACATTTCCACGCATATAAGTATGTAGTATGTATGTTTGTAGCAAAAAAAAAAATGGAAAGAATTGACAGCATATATATATAGATATTTGCATTTGTTCGCTTGTGTGTGTGTACGTATCGTGCTGTGTTTGTTTATGTATTTGTATTCCCGGTGGCGTGGAAGGTAGCTGGTTGACGCAAATAGACAAGAGACAAATACTGACAGCAGACGAACGAATGTTGAACGAAGCAGAAAACACGCCTGCCTACAACAACAATAGCAACAACAGCGAGAGCCGAAACAACAATCATAAAAGTCGCGAATGCGCAACGCTCATGACGATGGCGCTGTTGCTGCTGTTAGTTCCACAGAGGGGCCGCCCCCGCCCACTCACGCGTTCACAAGCAAACATACACACACTTACAGTTCTCAGTAGGTAAAGCCAACAACAAATGAGAAGGCAAAAAAATATTAAAAATATTGCTTAAAAAACACATATCTCAAAACAATAAAATTAAATATAAAAAATTACAAAGAAAATTATGAAAAAAATAAAAATAAAAAAAATAAAAAAAGAACAAAATATGAGTAAAAAATGTAATGTGTAAAAACCAAAACTTCAAAATATGTATGTTGAAAAAATATATTACACAAATATATTAAACTAAAAAAAAAACAAAAGAAGAAATAAAAATTATGGTAACCTTAACAACAAACGCCATTGTAAACGAAATGGAAAAAATTCCCTTAAAAAATAGATAAAGAAAAAACAAATAATTAAAAAAATAACAAATAAAAAATATGGCAACTTTAATAATAAAAAATATTAAAAACGAAAGGTGAAATTTTGCTTCAAATTCAAAACAACAGAATTACGTAAAAAAAAACAATTCATAAAAACATTATAAAAGAAATAGATAAAAACTAAAAAAATGTAATTTGGCAACTTTTAAACTTAAAATATAAAAAACGAAATTTGAAAATTTGTTGAAAAATTTATTAAAAAAAATATTAAATGAATAAATATGGCAACTTTAACAACCAAATACTTTGAAAACAAAAAGTAAAAAAAATAGAACACAAAAAAGTAAAATAATATAAAAAATATGGCAATATTACACAAATTCCAAAAAAATAATAATAAAATTAAGATTCAAAGCAAATAATGAAAAATGAACAAAATAAGTATATTTTAAAAACATATGGCAACTTTAAAAACCATAAAAATAAAAACAAAATAAAATGAAGTAAAAAAAAATTTGAAAAAAATTCAATTATTGTGTAAAACAAAAACATATGTATATATGCACGCAATTGTCCCCTCAAATCCTCACACCGCATCGTAGCGCAGCAAACCATGCCCACCACATTACCACTTGGCAACATTTAACCGTCACTATGAAGTTTTCTACGCTTGCTTCGCCAATAAACTCAGCGTTTTTTTACAATTCATTACATTTTCTTTTATTTTACTTGCCGTTGCCACCTTTTCTTATTTTTAATGCTTCTTTTTAAAAATTTGTATGCCTCTTTGATCTTTGGCTTATTACCGTGTCATGTTAAGCATTGAAAGCTTGGCGAAACAAAAACTGGCGCAGCAAAAAAGACCAAAAAAAAACTGAACTTGGTAACAACAACAACACAAGCAAATATGCATATATAGTATGCATGGAGAATGGCGACAAGCGCGCCTGGACAGCGCAGCGTTGAGTTGAAGCATCCTTTAAAGATAAAAGTTGCGAGAAAACCAAAGTATGTTTGTACATGTATGTATCTATGTATGTTATGTATATGCAGCGCCAAAAGCTCGAGCAAGTGTATTCGTGACAGTTGTCGACTTCTGCGCCAGCAATAGCTGTAACAGCGACAGCGCCAACGGCGACACAGTCAAGTTGCTGTCGCTACAATACGCTCACTCGAAAAGTCAAAGGGGCGGATATTTTTGCTTTACTTTGAGGTTTGTTTTTGTTTCTGTATTTTATTATTCTTTTCGTTTTTTTGGTTTTTTGTTTTTTGATTTCCTCGAGTTCAGTTTGTTGGGGCATAACACTGGCGTAACCGACAAAAAACAACAAAAATAAATGCAAGAAAAATATAGTTGAGAACTTCCATGTTACTCTTACACATTTATGCGACAGAGGCGGCGCATGGAAAATGTTATTAAACGGTTTATATGAAGGCTATGGTGATAATTTGAATGCAGTAAAATTGTAGAAAACATTAAAATTTTTACTATATATTTTAATTAAAGTGAAGACAATGATAATTGCTTGTAAAAAAATTGAAATATTCGACCTACTGAAAACCATTCCATTTCGATGATTGTTGACTTGTTTGCATGTCAAACTCAAAAACCCATGTTTCATCGGCAATTATAATGCTCTCCATGAGTACGGGATAGTAATTCGCACGATTAAACATGTTCAAGGAGACCTGTTCATACCCAAAATGTCCACCAAAATCATTCGAACGGACTCGCGAGAGATGTCGAGCTCTCTTGCCATCTCTCTAACCCTTTACCTGACGATTTTCAAGCAGCACATTTTTCACTTTTTCAATATACTGTTTAACGAAAAGTCGAAGGTCGTCCAGAATGAGGCAACAAGTATAGAAATCCAAAAATTTTAAATTTTTTTGGATCAAAAAATTCATAGACTAGTGTAAAAAAAAAAATGCTTCTCTGTTCAATTCGCTGTACTGTCGAAGAACTTCTACATGAAAAACTTTAAAAGCTTTTTTTTCGAAACTACATTTTCCAAATGATGTCCATGGTACTCAGAGATTACAAACGGTATCCATGTGAAATTATGTATACAGTTTCACAGTAAATTTTGCTAGTAAACCATGCAACTTCTTTTATAAACAACTACTTTTTTCGGTAAAATTGAACGATTTCATCAATCTATCTATCAATCAATCAATGCTAGCAAGGCTTAAGACCCAGTTTTCGGTAAAATTGAACGATGTCATCAATATATCTATCAATCAATCAATACTAGCAATGCTTAAGACCCAGTTTTTTTATTCAGGGACAAACGAATTGATGAAAAACGTTTGCGAAAAAGGTTTTGGGAATTTCATAAGCTAGGTGATTTACACGATCTAAAAATGGTCCTTAAAATTCAAATGAAGACTCAAATCAGGTCGTCCAGAAGCAAGCAATTGTGCTGAATTGGTGGAAAAAGTCCGTGAAATTATTTATATAGATAAAAATTGTATTACGAGAATAACTGAGGGATTAAATACGATGAAATCATTATTTAAAAAATTTTAACTGAATATTTGGATAAAAAAAGGTCTGTTCCACATGAACTAAATAAAGGCAGAACAGGAAATGAGTTCTTGCTGAAAAATGTATTTATCTCATCAACAACTCCGTATTCGCCTGATTTATCAGCATCACGTGATTATATTTTATTTCTTAAACTGAAAACCAACGTGAAAGGAGCTTTTTTTTTTTGATGATACCTCAGCTTTGGAAGCAGTCCCAACCGAGGTACTGAAAAAGATTTCTATAAATGGCATGGATGATCGCTCTAAACGTTGTATTGAATCAAATTTTGAATAAATAGTAACTAATAATAGTGTGCATTTTATTCTGTATCCAAAAAGTTCGGTTATTTTTACGATACGCTATGGTAGAAATTGGAATATTTTCTCTCAGAATAGAATGTTAAAGATAGGACTGCTTCGGCAGAGTAAAAGAAAACGAATTTGATTTTAATTGCATAAAAAATACAAAGAAATATGCTAACCGTCACAGAACTTCGAAAGATGCTTTTAAATAACGTTGAACATTCCTAACTCCATTCACCATAGTCCACAAAAAAACTCCGAGTTGGAGAAACTTCGTGTTATAAAAAGAAATTTAACCTCTTTTACTAACTCAATAGTTTGAGTTATGAAAACTCCAAGTTTTGTTATAATAGAGTTTCTGGAATGAAAAATCTCAACTTATTTCACTAAGTGCTTTCAACAAGGGAAAACCCTGATGGAGCTTATAAAATTTCAAGATATGTTGGGATTGCCAGCACTGAAGGAAATTATTCCATAAGACAAATTTATTATGTTAATAAAAATTAATAACGACAGGTAAAGTATAATAGGAATACAATAAAATTCCTCTTTTCGATCAGATTTCATGAATAGACAGTATTAAATTATCCCTAATAAACGGACAAATTTTATTAAATTGTGTAAATAACCCCAATACAACACACAATGCTCCCATTCGTTTTAATTCGTGCAACACCACTGATATCTGCCTTGGAGCATTACGGAGAGTAACCAACGAACTAACCGCCACGAATGACAGAGCGCAGCGTATTTGACATTTTACCTTGGAAAATGACTATGAAAGTACCAACCGCAACAACAATATACATAAAAACACAAAAATAACAACAATAAAAATACACACAACAACAAAAATTACCAACTACACAGCTAACAAAAATAAGCGTATAGCAACAAAAACAACAAAAGGCGATAGTTGATAAGCCGAAGTTGAGCTTACAATAAAACACAAACACATTGAACAATAACAAAACCAACTACATAAGTAAATACAACAGCAACCAGTTGAGAAACATAAAAGCAGAGCAAAGAGAAAACAAACACAAAACACACAAAAAAAAAAAAGAAAAATAAGAAAAGGCAAAGACTTGTTGGGCAAGGAAGAAAAAGCACACAGCCAACAGCAGTCAACTACAATAACAATGGCAACAAGCCGAGAACAACAACAACAGCGGCATGTGGTAGCGCCTGTCGACAATAAGAAGCGCAAAGAGCAAAATGTCACTTTGAAAAATGCCATTGGTTCGACAAACTCCTCCGACAGGAGACAGCGCACGCACACCTACCCAAACACACACACACGCACGTGGCTGCATACACCGTCAGGCAGTCATAAAACAAAAGTTGAAGAAAAAAAACGCTTGCTGAGTGTCAGCGCGTCCTTCGTGCCGCCTTTTAATGCTTACGCTGAGCGTAACCAGTTGCTTAGCAACGCCCCCTTACCACACAAAACGCTGCTACTCACTGCAGAACGCTCTCCAAGTCACTTTGCTTTTACTACACTAACGGCGCGCAGTTGTTGTATTTGCACATTGTTGTTGCTTTTGGCTGGCGGCAACGGGGCTGTCGTTAGCACTCGCGCTCTGTGCCGGCAACACACATCCCAGAAGTGTCAGCAACAGACTCCATTGCGATTTTCGTGTGAGCGAGTGCGCAATAGTGCCCCACTCACCATAAGACAGTGTTGCACCGCTCACACGCAGGCAGCGCGCTGACAATGAGTAGCATAAGAGCGCGCAGCACTTATAATTGAGCGCTACACACCAGCAGGTACTCATTTGTAAACGCAGGGGAAATAACTGCCTGCTTTGGTGCACTCTCTCTTGCGCGCATGCTAACGAATACGCCCAATTTCCAACAAGCGAGTGAGCGCGCGTCTGTTTGCGCGAGTGCACGGCGCGTTAGGCGCTCAGAGAGTGCTTTGTTCGTACTTTTGTTGCTTTTTGGGGTGGCGCGACCTGCCAGCATTTACATGTGCATGTGAGTGAATATGAGTGGTTGAGGAGGCTGGCAAACCGGTTGCGCGTTATTGCTCTTTGCTGGCAGCAGCAGCTGTTCGCAGGCTATTTATACGCATACAGCAGTAATACATATGTAAGTATGTATTTAGGAACATTTCTTATTGCTTACTGGCCGCTAGTGGTTGGTGCGCTTCGCTCGCCATGCTGTTGAATTGCTAGTGCGCGCATGTGTTTTTGTGTGTGTGTGCTACTTCCAGCGCATCGTGTCTGATTCGGTCGGTGGTCGTGGCTGTTACCGTCATCGTCGTCGTCGCCGCCGCTGCCGTTGAGTGTGCTCCGCGCGGTACAGGCTTCAGTTTCTTCTCGACGTTCGCGTTGTACGCTCGTTGGTTTGGTTTAGCGTCTGTTCAATACGGATTATTTACGTGCGCTAAACGATTTCAGTTAAACGGTACGTTCCGCCGCGCAGCAAATAGCACATATAGCGCGTTAAGCCTTTTTGGGAATATTACGCGCGCGTTTAGTGTAAAAGCAACAATAAGTGATTCGTGAATAATAGAAATTAGCGCAAATGAAATATTATTGTTTCTAAGCGAAAAGCAGCTGGTCTTGCTCACACTGTGGGTTGGCACTGTGCCAAAAAAAAAGAGCTGTCAATGTTACTGTTAGCCGCCTCTGACAGTTGACACATTATCTGCAGGTGATATCGCGCGCAATGCGCTTCAAGTGACGAAGATTGTAAAACGAATGGTGCGGAAAATTTACGAAAAAGTTTTACAGCCATTCAATAAGATTTGCAAGAAAGCTGGCCTTTGCTGTGACAGCGCGTGAACGCTAACAACTACAAAGAGCAGTCAATAGCAAATTATAGAAAAGTTATATGGTCACAGTTAAAAAATATTTAAAATTCTCAATTTCCATAAAAATTTATAACTTAAAATCGCAACTCACACAGAACAACCTTGCAGATATCAAGGCGCTTTGAATCCCATCCATCAGCAGCTGCGCGCACGCCTACAAACGCGGCGCGTCCATCACAACTGTCAAGTGCCAAAAGTGAGTTTCACACCGACAAAAGGCTCGAAGCCGTGCGAAGATAAGACAACCGCGACACCGGGAAAAATCAACACTGCATACGCAGCTACTGGCACATACGATAACAGCCTGCCTTCCTGCCTGTCTGTCAGTCCGCCTTGAGCCTTTGCTTCCGCGTCTCTATGTAGGTGCGTGTTGTAGAGCGGCGCGTGGACGAAAGTGCAAGTGTACCCATTGAAATTAACTAAAGTGCCTGTGCGCGCGTGTGTTTTGTGTGTGATTGCGCGGGTTCAGCCGCTCACAAAAAGGCCTGCAGCAACCAAAAGTCAAGTCATTATTAAACCCTTTTTCGTGTAAAAAACAGCATCCGCGGCGCCTCCTTTTGCTCACGCGCACTAATTAACACCATTAAACAAAGCCTTTGTCGTCGCCGCAGTCGCGTGTGCATGTTATTATAATTGTTGGTCTAAAGTAAACACTCGGTGTATATATGTGTATGTTTTAAGTTGCAGTAGCAGCTGTTGCTTCAACACTCCTAATTGCAATTGCCACAACAGTTGAAGTGTGTCGCCCAACCGCGGTAGTGTGGCGCCGAAAAACACAACAAAAATTACAACACACATTCATGGTCAGCGCTGTCAGCTAGTGTCGCTTAATTAGCGTATACTTGGCTCATCGCCTAAAAGCAGGCTATTAATTGCCTGCATTAGCGCGTCAACGCGCGCGCACGCCCCACGCGGCAGCATACAGCGTCGGCTGTTGTGCCATCATAATTTACAACAAATTCGCGACTTCAACAACAACAACGTGCTTGTGTGGCAAATACATAGCTTCTCAGTTATATAAGTGTGTGTGATTTTCTTTGTTCCCAAGGTGTTTCATGTGCAACGCCGTCGGCAACAACAACACAGCCACTTACTTACAGTTAACTAAGTTATAGTGTAGCTTACAGCAGCGACAGGCGTAACAACAAGAGTGACAAGTGCATTAAGCGTCAAAAACAACAACAACAACAGCGGCATACTAAGCGTCAGCAGTAGCAACAAACAAGTGTTTAAGTGTAGCAAGTATCGCGCGGCAAATTTGCCTTGCCACAGCGGCGGCGTGTTAAGCGAAAGCTACAAAATTTTAACCGAATTATCGAAAACGCCCCTTAGGGCTGTCGCGCTGGCGTCATTTCTGGGCGACGGTTTTGCCGCGCTCGGTTCAAGAACACCATCGGTTAAGGATCTAATGGCGTTCGGATCGGTTTTACACAATAATCAACATAATATCGGTGAGTACGAGGAATTTGTTAATATTTTGTTATATGAATGGGTGTCTGATTAAGGATCTTTAATATGAATATAAAAATAATAATAATTTAAAAATAAAAAATAGAAAATAAATAAAATGACGAATATTATGAAATATTAATTTTCGGCTATCAAAAACATTTTAAGGCAATCATTTGAACATATTTACGAAAAAAGGTTTTACTACAATTCTATTCAAAGATCGATTTCATCTGTTGACAATTACCATAAAACTTTAATGCAGTTTGCTGTCAGGCAGGAAGTTCAAATATACGAGGTGCACCCTTTTGTTAAGAAAACTTAAAAAAATCCATCAGCTCCACTCAGGCGGGTTTTAACACGGTAGGGTTCTTTAAATATCGAAAAACAACATCCTTAGCTGATGAAGCAAATGAACTAGCCTTTGATCAAGTTTGATATCAGTTGTTTATTGTATACCTATGTATGTATATAGCAATTAAACCCTAAGAATCTTTTATTTAAATATTTTTCTTGAAAATTTTCTACTTATTGCTGCTATAACTTTTATGGCAGATCCTGAAAATTTGTGTGGGTAAGCTGATAAAAATCAGAGCAAACTGCTTTAAAAAAATTTTGTTATTGTTTGCAGTTTTCCAAATTCGAAAGCGCTTTAAAATAGACCTTCCACCTCAATTTAATCTCTAAATTTTTCAGAGGTACTACCAAAATTCAAGATTAACTCTGGAGTATGTTCAGAAAATAACGCAAATTTTCAAATTTGGCGAGATGGAGATTCCAATTGTCACTTTTTTTAGCTGGCATAAGTGCATAATAATGAATGAGCACTATTTTGAAGGGGAAAACATTAAGGTAGAGAAATTTAAAAAGTGAAATCGCTCATAACCGGACATCCACCGTCGCAGTGTCCGGCTAAGGGACCTGTCAATATATGGGGGACAGGCAGAAAGAGTGTTTAAAAATAAAATAAGTCAGAAGCTGCCACTCCAATATCAGGCAGGAGTGAATGCATGACAATTATCCCTTTAGTGAACCAGACGGCAGCAGCGCAAGATAATTTGTTTTCTGTGTTCAATTTACATATTGTTCTTAAAAAAAATCTCCTAAAACACCAAAAATCAATAATAATTTAATAAAACAGATATAGAAATTGTACACAATTTTCTTCACAAATTATATGAAATCTTGTCCGTTTATCAAAGACAATTTAGACAAAATATTACGAGATTAGAGTCCGTATCCGATCATTTGTCATTGGAACCTATTCATTCGGCTACAGAAATTGCCTTTGGATGAAAATAGTAATGAAAACGATCTGTTCATGAAATGTCATGTCCTGTTATGGGACATATCCGGTTATGAGGACTGCCCGTAATGGGGAATTTCACTGTAAATATTTCATTTTAACTTTAAATTTACGATTTATGTCCAAATCAATTTAAGAAATATTTTTTATTGCCAACAACAGAGATTCGAACCTAAATAAAAATAGTTTACGGGTTATTTTCTACCATTTTTATATATGAAATAAAGTTTCTTTAAAAATAAAATTGAATACCTCTGGTGAGGATGATTTTCTTTCAAATATTTCACTTCCAAGCACTTACAAGAAGAAGATTTTAAAAATTACAGTGGAAAGTTATTTAAAAGTCAAGAGATATTTTGCTTTACGAATATAAATAGAAGGAGCCGACTCACTTTGGCGAATCTTAGGTAGGCTCAAAAGCAACGATTTTCTGATAGAATATATGTAGAAACATACAACACTTTACGAAATTTTCTTACCAAAAATTAAATAGACAAAAAAAATAATCAAATCGAGAAGCAACAGTGGCTCACTCAAACTGAAAAACTTAAACTTCATATAAATTCTACGAATCAAAAAAAAAAAAAACAAATAAAAAACAAAAACAAAACTAATAATAATTATGCAACAGTAAACCTAAAGATATAAAAATTATTTAAATCTACTTCAATGACAATTATTTTACAATGATAAATTCTTCATCAAAATTAAAAAAAATACAAGAAAATATGTCCCGTTATTGCAATAAATGCCACAAATAAACTTTGAGCTTTTTGTATTTGCAAACAGCAAGAACAACAAAAATAACAGCAATAAAAAATCACAACAAATTACAACAACAATATTGTGTTATAAAAACAACAACAACAAAAGTAAATAACAAAAACAACAACGTGCATTGCGAAAAAGTTTTTAAGAAAAGTTTTTCCAACTTTTGAACTTGGTCCTCCTTTACCAAAATTTTGCTCCGTTCCGTTCTGTCCGTTGCATGGCGAACAGCCAGTGTGGCACAAGCATGTTTGCTGCGGTGTTTTCATGTATTTTATTGTGTTTGAGGAATTTCATTGTTTTTGTTTTAATTTTCGGCAAACAGGCACACGCACCACTGTTGTGGTATAAATTTTGCTCGTTGTTTTTCCAACTTTTTCCCAAATAGTTTTGTGCGAACTTTTTTAGTCTCAAACGAAAGTTTTTGGTTCAGTAAGAAGAAACAAAAAAATGCTTGTGTCAGCAGTTGGTCGTAGGATGTTTGCTAGATTTGACATTTTATTATGATTAGTATGCATGTATTATAAGTTTTGGATTATATGACGAATGTTGCGGCAAATACATAAACGCAAAAGAGGTGTAAATTTCGGATTTCATTGTGGCAGATGTTAAAATTTTGCATGGTTATTTTGAAAAGCGTGTTTAATACAATTTTTTAACATAAATTTTGTGCTCAACAGGATATAAAACCACCTGTTGGTAAACTTTGGAATCCAACAATTTGAAAAAGGTGGTAAGTTAAAGCTAAAAGTGCTCGTAATTCTTTGAAATTTTAGAAAAACTAACTTAAAAAAAGTATTTATCTATGGCTCAAAACGCAAATTTTTATTTACCAAAGCTTCTGCAAAAATATTATCAAATACATCATAATCATTTTATGAATCTCCCTGTGGCGAGAAAAAGATTTCTTTCTTAATTTTGATCGGCCAGTTTATATGCCAGCTATATGCGACAATAGTCGATCATTTCGATTATCTCGTCAAATAAAAAAGTTTTACATACAAAGACTTTATTGTGGTTGAACAGTTTGTATGGAAGCTACATATACATAGTTATAGTGGTCCGATATTGGCAATTTGAACAACTGAACTCTTTGTAAAAGCAAAATTTCAGACCAATATCTCAAAAATTGAAGGGCTATTTCACGAATTTACAGATGCACATGGCAGGGCAAGGTTTGGTTCTGGATGTTACAAAAATTTTCAATATATTCTATGTAATAAAATGTAAAACATAATGAAATTGGTTAAAACAATAGTAAAACCTTGAACATTAAATAATTAAAAAATAAACAATAATAAGTTGAACATAATATATAAGGACCATGCACTGTAAAAACTAATTCTTTAAAATTAAAAATAAAATAAATAAAAAACTAAAAAAAAATAAAAATGATTATTAATCAAAAACAAAAAATGATGAAAAAATGAAATAATAAAAAAAAATAAAAATTTTATTAATTAAAAAAATCAAAATTAAATAATCTCATTAAAAATAAATATACAGTAGTAAAAATTAAACTTTAACAGTAGCAGTTAATTTTTTCAATTTTGTTGATCAGAGAACAAAATCAGAATTAAAAATTAAGCATCAATTAGTAATAATAAAATAAATCAAAATAATATTTTTATATATCAAAAAAATAAAGAAAATTATAATTAATAAAAAAATGTAATTAAAATATCAAATATAAATTATATATCAAATATAAATTAAATATCAAATAATTTTTTTCTAAGTAATTAAAATAACTGTAATTTTGTTTTTAATTTTCCTGATCAGAATTTAGCTACAATTATCACTTCATTAATTTTTTTTATGAAACGATTAAAAATAATTTCAACGCAACGCGAGCTATTTTCAAGTCTTGCGCCCCCCAAAAGTATTCTTTCAAGAAATTTAATGATTTCTGTCACAAATCAATGACGTAACAGCAACACTAAGCATTATTATGTAAAATGAGTATACGAATGTATCACTGCCTCAGCTGTTTTACTACCATTACAACAACAACACTGCTAAAATAGGTGTTAAATGCTGCCAACAGCATGCAGTCACGTGCATGCAACATAAAACCGCAGTGCAACGCTGCGGTGGCAACCAACAAAAAACACAACCAGTAAGCGGCAGGAGGCACAACAAATGCAGGAGACTGAGCAAGCAAGCCAGGCAGTCAGGCATCCAGTCTTCCAGGCAACAGCAGTAAAATCTCATATTTTTCACTTGAAAAATCGCAAAGGAAATCGACGAAAGGCAACAATTTCGTAAGCCGAGCTAATGGCAGCGAAGGAGTTATGGGAAACAGTAGGAAGGGCCATAAAAGTGCAACAGCAAGAACAAATCGAAGAAAAACACCGAAAGTAATAACAATGCAAAACGGAGGTTAAGTTGGCGGTGTTGCCACACAACACCACCTTCCATGGAAATGTGAGCACCGATTTTGCTAAGCACTGGTGTGTGTATGTGAATTTGTGTGTGTGGCAGCAAGTGGTTGCATTATGAGAAATGTGGGAAATGTGCGTGTTGATGCCACACTGCCGCATCAATTGCAGCAGCTGACGAGCAATGGCCCAATTGATGGGCCGTGACTTTGCAATTTCAACAGCACTCACGCAACAACACAGCAACAATGGTCACTTGCAATTGCTGTAATTGCTGCCACACGTAGCAAATGTGCAGCAACAAGCAAAAGGGCATTCATTGATTGTTGTTGCACCAGTAGTGCAAAATATCTATTCAGGGCATATTTCAAGTGCTTTTTGTGGCATTGTTGCAAGCGTTGCACAAGTGGCGAAGGTGGTGTGTGTTGACTCATAATTGTTGCCACATTAAACTAGTTGGCCTGCAGCAGCAGCATTGCCGCAAAACACGTTTGAGCACCTACAACATACATGCGTTGCGGTGCAGCATGCGGCAAACGGGTAGGCGGTGGTTGGGACATACAGCGTGGCAGCAGCGCGCATCAATGCACAATGCAGCAATGGCAAATCCATCCATTCTAAAATGCAAGCTGAATTTATGAGTTGTGCAGCGATGTGAGAAGTCATTTTCGTTGAAATTAATAGGCAGTCGGTGGCTTGGTCACTCCGTCAGCTGTGTTGCTGTGTTGCAAACGCAAGTGGCAGCTAAAATGCCAGTAAAGTGTTTGCGTTGACCATTTATTTTATTTTTATTTTAATAGAGGCTTCTATGGCTCGTCACAGCGGCAGCACCAGTGGCAGGTCCTCGCAGTTTTCGCTGAGCAACTCATCAGTAAAACGCCGCTTTGCATCATGTGGCACAAATGCTGGAACGTTGAGTTGCAGATTAAACGTTCGCGAGGAGGCTTGCAACATTGTAGACGTGCTTTTGGCTGTTGCGCTGAGGGATTAGGCCAAATGTGCAACATCGTGTTGACAGCGTTTATGTGAGACGACAGCAGGCAGCAAGTTTGATGCATCTGCAGCGGCTAAACGTCAGTCGGTCAGCCGATTCGCACGTCACTGCGAATTCAATTGCACTCAATCGGAATTTTGGTTTGCGAAACTGACAGGCTGCAAATGTTGCAATGCATTTGGGATGTGATTGGGGACAGAATGTTTGTGGGTTATGTTGAACCGCAGCTTTACCGGTTTGATCGGGAATTTTGGTTTGGGATGTGGATCTGAAAATTTACGCACGGTTATTTCTCACCAAAAAACTGCTCATTTGGCGGAATCGCCGATATCGGACCACTATAGCATATATGTAGCTGCCATAAAAATTGACTGATCAAAATCAAGTTCTTGTATGGAAAACTTTTTTATTTTACAATATATCTTTACGAATTTTTGACGGGATTATTATCCAAGTAAACCGTACAACCCACGAAAAAATTGTTCTTATCGGTTCTCTATAGCATATAGCTGCCATACAAACTTACGAATCAAAATCAAGTTCTTCACTGACCGTTCAAAATCAGAATGAAAATTCTTTTAAAGCCATTTTTAATATGAAAATTGCACATGTGAAGGATATAGCTGCTGTGCAGCCACAAGTTTGAAGTTGAATTACAAGTTAAGTCCTTAAGTATCAACCATAACCGTGAATCATTCAGAAGAAAACCTCGTTAAAGAAGCTATTGGGATTCAGGCAGGCAGATTTTGGCCCAGATTACATGATTTGCTAATGCGTTTTACTAATTGGGTAACGGACTAAACATCTATCTCAAATCCATCGAAGAATAAATAAGTAAAACTACAAAAAAAGTAGAGACATAAAATTTCGAGTGTATAAAAAAAGTCAGCATAAAATGTGGAAGTCTAGTGAAAATCCATATTGAACAATCTCAAACTCCGATCTCTTGGATATACCCTCGGGTCACTGTATTGAGGGGTTACCCCTCTAGATAGATATTTACTGTATTTATAAATAACATACAAATTATTTTCTTGCTAATGCCAAGTACAACGAAAAACAAAAATTTTATTAAATCCAAGCTCACAACTGATTCTGGTTAGACAGATGTGTTTTATGTGGTTACAACAACAATAAGCTATGTCGGATTTCGTAGATATTTTTGAGTCTCCTCTATAATATGGTTTTAAGAAAAATAAAAGAAGGTGACAACCAAGACTTAAAACCAAATAACGGCACCTTAACATTTCCTAATTTTTATGATTTCATAACGAAAGTTATATGAACTAAATTCAACGGTATACAAACGGTATATGCAGAACAACTTAAATACTCAAGCTGTTCTTCCATATGGCCATAACCAAGCCATTTTTTAGACTAAGATTTGCAGAAAAATCCATTCCGCAGAAGAGAGAATCTCCAATTTAGTCCGAAAAATTCCATTACAGTTTCTTAGAACATTTTGCAAAAATACCAATATTTGAGGTTATGAACGATTTGAAATAATTTAATTGAATTTAATAGTACCAAAATAAAATTTCAGAAAATTTAAATCGTATTGACAAAATGAAGGAAAAAATAAAAATATGGCGAAAACCATTAAAAAAAATTAAAAAAAAATGGAAAATGCAAGAAATGATAAAACATCTGAAATACATGTATAAAATATACAATAAACATATACTATGTACATACATATATTCAAGTCGAATAATGGTAAATATAGAATTTTATATACAATTTTTTAAATAACATTTTTTTGGGTGAAACAAATTTTGAATTTGAATATTTTGAGAAAAATTTCGAAAATAATTAAAAAAAATATTTTGAAAAAATTTCGAAAACAATTTAAAGAAAATATTTTGAGAAAAAATTTGAATTTTCTTTCGAGAAAATTTAAAAACAAAAATATTTTCAGTTTGATTATTTTGAGAATAGTTTCGAAAACAATTTCGAAAAAATATTTCCAGAAAACTTTCGAAAAAAAAGTTAAAAAAAATTGAGAAAAATGTTGAAATTTATTCTGAAAAAAATTTTGAAATCATTTGATGCAGGAATACATTCATTAATGGTAAATGTAAATTTCGAGCAGAGCAAATCATTTTGTAAAAGCATACAATTTCTTCTCTACCCAATTTTCGAGTGAAATATTATTAAAAACATTTTGATATTTTGAAATTGAATATTTTGAGAAAACTTTCGAAAACAATTTTAAAAAAATATTTTGAGAAAAGTTTCGAAAAAAGTTAGAAAAAAATTGAGAAAATATTGAAATTTATTTTGAAAAAAATTTTGAAATTTGTGGTAAATATTTATTTACATTCGTGCAGATAAAATATTTTATAATAATGTATGAATGTACTTATACATACAAAAAAATAGTTTGATACTTTTAATGAATTTCAACCTATTAAAATTTAATTTTTTTTTTTGAAAATATTATAAAAAATCAAGAAATGTTTAATAAAGTTATATATGTAGGTACTATGTACTATATATATAAAAACACGTAAAATTTTAAGTAATTGTTTTCACTCACCTACAAATCCATTAAATTGACTTGCCACTGCTACAACAACACTATAAAAAACACATTTTGCAAACCGCACTTGCAACTTGACTCGAGCTACGGACTCGATTGTGAGCAAATTATGCCCATTTCCTTTACTGATCACTACAAGAACACAACACAACACAGAACACTGAAAATAAACAAAATAATAAAAAATTAGTAAAAAATGTAGAAATAGTAACAAAGCAAAATAGATGATATAAATAGAAAATAATAAGTATAAACATGATAAAACATTTGCAATAAATGCAAAACGACAAACATAACCTCAAATAACTGGGCGATGAGAATGATGCTGGTGGTTATAAATGAGGAACAAGCAGACAAAAAAAAAAAAAAAAAAAAAACATGAACAAGTAGCCAGAATAATAGCGCTGACTTTGGCAACCAGCATTTGAACAAGAACTTGTGAAAACAACAACAAAAAATTAAGCAACATCAACAATTTAAGCAGCAACAACAAAGCAGCAACTTTGCTGAAGCCATTGCAGCAGTTACTATATGTTGCTATGTTTGTGCTGAAGCCATTGCCACTGTTGTGCTTTGCCTGTGTTGTTGTTGTTTTAGCTGCTGTTGCACCTACTTTTCTGTGGCTGCTGCAGTTGCGGCATTATTTTTATGATTCCAATGCAATTACTACGCGAGCCAGCCGCTTGTCGGTTGGAAGCCCACTAAGCTGTTGCCGTGGTCATCGCCGCGCTGCGCATTTCGCAACCTCAATCAAAGGGGAGGCCATAAACGGAGTACGAGTAAAAGGCAGAATCCTTGTATTCGATCACTTGGAAGAAATCACGCTTCACCAAGCGAATACTCGGCGGCAGAAGCGACTTGCGAATGCGCTGTGAAGGCTGGGAAACGCGTTGCGGAGAAGTTAAACAGCTGGACAGCAGACAGTCAGTCAGTCAGCCGGTCAGCGTTGAGCGCTTGTTGCAAGTCGTAAAATCATATGGTGACTGACTTTTTGCCCGCTTTGGGGACGCGACGCGCAGACTTTGGAGGCAATTTGTATGTTTTTTGTGTTCAATTTTAGCTACTAAGCTTTTTGTTGAGTGCCTCTGGACTGCTGCACTGCTATTTCTGCCGCTGCTGCTGAACGCCTCAAATGGCAAACTGACAGCCAGTGGTCGTCCGTCAGGGTATCCACCTTCACTTCGACGACTGTCAGCAGCATAAATGTGAATAGAAAAATTATTAAAGGAGGGAGTGGGTCGAGCAAAATTGGTTTCAGAGTGAGAGGTTTAAAAAAAAATTTTAAGTTTTCGGTTTAAAATATATTACATTAAAAAAGTCTGAACTATTTATCATTATTTATATTATTAGAAATATATGTATCTAATTCGAAATTTTTAGAATGAGCATTCTTCTATCTGAAAATTTTTTAGTAAACTATTTTGTTTTATTTTTTTGATTACACTTTTGTTTAAAAAACTCAATACTATTAAATTATTATTAGTTTAAATTTCTAAATATATAATTTATATTTTTAAAATTTTATTTAATGAAATTTACATTTTTTTATTAGATTAATATTCTTAAAATCATATAAAAATTCAAAAACATAAAAAAACAATATTAAAATTTATAATCAAATATAAGAATTTTTTTCTTAAAATTTTTTTTCTAAAATTATTTATTTTAATTTCAAATTTCTTTTATAAATAAGATAAATTTTAACAATTAAGAAATTGAAAATTTGTGTACTTAATGACCTAAGAAAATTTCTGTTATTTCTGGATCCTTATTTTTAAGTTTAATTTTTTAAATTCCAATTTTTTTCATTAATATATGTTATTAAAACCATATAGAAATGCAAAAATATAAACTACAAAGTTTTGCAATTTTTTCTACTTCTTGAATTTTTATTTTAAAAATAATTTATTAATACAAAAATTAAAAAAAAAAAACGGTTTAAATACCTTAAAATATATTTTTGATTATTAAAAAAAATATATATTTTAATACTTCAGAATACATTTTTGAAAATTTTGAAAAAAAATTATAATTTCCATACTTTAAATTATATTTCTGAAAAATTGAAAAAATCATAATTTTTTTCTTCTAAAATTTAATACTCAAACTAAGCCACTTCTACTAGCATCTATTGACCACACTCCTACTTGCACCAACGCTCCAAACACAAAATACTCTGCAAAGTCAATAAGTTCACGGCTTACATCACCTTCTGTCTCATGTTGCAACAAACGACGGCAAATGCATTAAAATTGTCGCAATTGCGAAAACTTATAAATAATAATAAAAAAATAGTAAAGAATTTTGTGGCAAGAAGCGCTTACTTTTTGTAGTAAGTGCATTTGCCACGATCGACAGCGATTGCTGTTATTCAATTGTGCAACAAAAAGCACACAGTAGGCTGGCAACGGCCATAAGGACTCAATAGCGCAGAAGTTATGCAACAAAGCGACCGCGCTGAGATTTTCGCAGCGCTCACGAATTTGCTGAAACGCTGCTGGAGTTTAATTGCTCGCCCGGATGATCGATGTTTTGAAGTTTGCCGATAAAATAGAAGCGCGCATCTGCGTTGATGGCCGCAATGCAATTTTTTATTAGAGTTTTTTTTTGTTGGGCAATTTTTCTGTTTTTATCTTTACTGAGTGGAAGTAAGCGAAGTTTGCTTGAGTAGGGATAACAGTAGAGTATTCTCAGCTGAGGACTTTTTGGTTTGAAAATAAATGTTTAATATAAATGTATTTTTTATCGGAAGGTAAAAATTAATAAAAATCGAAAATAAATTAATTGAAAATATTCGAAAATTCGAAGTTCAGAAAAGTTAGTAATGCACAATTTTCTTACACAATCAGAAAGTAGAGATTTCAACACAGCAAAATTCTAATACTATCGACTTCAGAAAAAAGTACAGATATTTTGACGTAAGCATTGTTGATTGAAAGTTGAACTTTAATTCTTGAAAGTAAGTATAAATAATGTAGAAAACCTTATTTTAATAATGGTAAAGAGAGCAGAGCAAATAATTTTGAAAAAGTATACAATTTCTTCTATACCCAATTTGTAGTGAAAAAAATTTTGATAAAATGTTGATATTTTGAATTTCAATATTTGGAGAAAAATTTCGAAAACGATTTAGAGAAACTATTTTGCGGGAAATTTTGAAATTTATTTGAGAAAATTTATGAAAAATTTTCATATTTTGAGACAAATTTTGAAAGCAATTTAGAAAAAATATTTGGAAAAAACTGTAAAATTTATTTTGAAATTTATATTGAGAAAAGTTTTGAAAAAAAATATTTTGTGAAATCATTCGTTGGATCAATATGGTGCTTTTGGGACATAAAAAGTTATATAGCACATACGTGAAGAAAAATTTTTTTTTAAATATAGAAAGAAGTTGAAACTAAACTTTTTGAATTTTTCAAATAAATTTAGAGGTTATATGAGCAAATGTTCAAACAAAATTTGCAGATCTTTTTATTATTAACTACAACTTTTTTCCATGGACCTTTCTTCCGGAAATTGTGAAAAAACGTTTTTTACGAAAACACTAAGGGGGACTTTCACTGCCCGAACAGAAATCGCCTGCAAATAATTTTTTTTAATTTTTGTTACATTATCTTTCTTTTACAATGGGTTGTAAATGCCAAATTTGAAAATAAAAAATATATATAAAGAAATGTCAAGATTTAAGCTTAAGCTTTCTTCAAATCATAATAATTTGGAATCACGACAAGCTCTCTGAATATACAACATTAAAAATCGCCTGTAAGATTTTCATTAAATTTTCGAGTGCGATCACCCCCAGCGCCTGTACTTGCAGCTTGCGATTGTCGACAATCTGGCTGCCGTGCCCACTTTTAAACTATCAATATTTACATCTGGCGAAACTGAAGTGACTGCATATCTTCCTTATATTATTCTATATGCTTAGTTTTATTGTTGTAATATCTTTTGCTGAGCTGTCAATAGCGCATGTGCTAGATAATTTATTTAGTCATAAATAAGGCAAAATGTCGTGGCCGCAGCCAGCGAGGCAGAACGCCGCAAAACAGTTGACTGTCTGCCGTTGGAGGCAGACCCTGATCGCCGCCGCAGTAGGAGCAAACTGGGCATGAGCAATACATTTTACAAGTGCCCACACACTCACACACACATGCACCCATATGTGTTTGCATTTGATTGAGTGAATGAATGAATGCATGACTAGTCAGTGATTTTACTGCGCCATATATTCAGCTTACTTGTCAACAGCGTCTTGCCGTCGCTGATGAGCGTGTAAGAGAAACGTCGCCGGGGCAAGTAGCGAAAACTGGCAGCAGCGAAAGTCAGTGACACCGACACGAACACATAACTAGCAGCGCGAACTGACAGTTTGGCAGACAATAATGAGCGGCAGTCGAAATGTTCACACCCTCAGAGCTGGCTCTTCGTGCAACAATTGATTTACAATGCGGAATCTGTCCGCTGCAGACAAGCCAAGAGACACAACAGACCAGCAGTCATTTCGTCATTTGCCCAGTCGAACGGTCTGTCAAGGTCCGGGTACTGCCGTTGCCCACAACTCAATTTTCGTTGGTCGCCAAGCTGACTGCTGATTGCTGATGGACGGCTGTCGCCGCCGGTGTTGCTGCCGCTGTCGCACTCACATACCTCGTGTTGTGTTGTTCGACACCTACAAAATGTATGACAAATGTTTTGTGCTCGGCGCATGACAGCGGCGGCAACTTTGTTGAAATATTCAAAAATTTGCTGCTAATATTGTTTTACATAAGTAGCGCTTGTTGTTGCTACTCCTTATTGCGGCTGATAATGACCTTTTTTGTTGACGACAACAATTAAGCGTCAAGTCGAAAAAAACTGAAAAAGGAAAAAAAAAACGTGAACAACATTTTGGTGCACTCAAAATAACGAACAGATATTGCCTTCATATGTGTGCGTCATCGGCATGTAAGTGCATCTGAGCATGCGCAAATGACCGCAGCGAATGGTAATTCGTTACACATGCACTCGACATAAAGGCACGTCGTAGCGCAGCCGCACCGCTAAACGCGGCATACTACCGGCCCACCTTAGGTCGGTCTCAGGCTACTACAAAAATAGTCAGCTGTTCGATGAGAAATACATACATATGTACATATACATACATACATATGTACAAACAATCATACTAATGGCTATCGCAGTGTTTCAAAATAATTCCGATATTTATGCAGTTTGAGCAATATTAATTTTTTTATAAAGGAATTATGCATTGAAAATTAAAATATAAATTATTATATTATTTAAAAAAAAAATCTATCAAAACAAAAAAATAAAAAGTTTTTTTGTAAAAATTAATAAAAACATAAAAATCAAAAAACATTTCATAATCTTTTAATACAATTTTTTTAGCAACTGTCCACGGGTAGGGTTGCCAAATGTAAAAAAAAAATTAGTTTTATAGAAAACAGCTATAAAATATATTGCATAACTTTTCAATAACATTATATTGTCAATACTGTAAATAACAAAACTTATAAAATAAATTCAATTAAGTAAATGAAATTAATAATTTTTTAGTATTTTTTTTTTGTCAATTACCATAGTGCAAGGTTGCCAGATGTGAAAAAAAATATTTTTATAAAAAATAACAAAAAAACAAACTAATAAAAATTAAAAGAAAAATATACAAATAAATAAAAATATTATAAAAAAAATTATATAAATTTATAAAAAAACGCCATGTATGTATGTACATGGTAAATTGTTTTTTTATCACCGGGATGGGGTAGATTTGCCAGATGTAGAAAAAAAATGATTTCTTATAAAATAAATATATAATTTTTTACAAAATAAATTTCATAATTTTTTAGTAAAATTTTTTTTTGGACAATTATAATGCGATAGGGTAGAAAGCGTTATTGAGGGACGAAAGTTACAGAAAAGTTAGGTATAAATATGTATATTTTGACATTTTTTTTAAATTTGAGAAAAATTTTAGAAATGTGCTCATTAGTTCATTTAAAATCTTTCATTTATGAAGTTTTTATTCAAGAATATTTTTTTTTCTAAAATTTATTAGTTTACTAAATTATAATTATAAAAATATAGAAAAAAATTAAGAAAAACGTGTTTAAATATATGGCAACTTCCTAAAACAATGTCTGCATTACATTTTTATGAAAATATTCTCTGTATTAGTTTACTGTACAGCCTGCACGCCGCACTCAAATCGTTCCCAGTTGCGATGTGGTTAATGGTTTAGTGGTTAATGTAGCCACATTGTCTCTGGTGAAGCTATTATTGGCATTGCACATATCGTCATATGCACCTCTAAAAGCACACATATGTACATATGTATGTATATAAATAAATACATGCCACTGCCGTTGTGGCATCGCGAATGCACAACGCGCATCGATAGGTGCGGCACTAAAACCCAGCTGAAATGGTCCAGAACACACACACGGACGTTGAATACACAAACACTTGCACGCCATATACGATTATGCACACACGAACGCTCATACAAATGTGTGGCATGTGATTGCGCATATGTTGCACGCATCCGTGTCCAGCGCTGTGGCCGCGTGTGACCGTCAAAAAGCGTGTAAATGTTTTGCCGAAACGTTCGACATTGCACCTCAAAAATACATACAGACATACGTATATATACTAAGGCTTACAAACAAGCATGCATAGAAAATATGCATCCAACTATCCGTTCAACGCGCCGGCAGTCAACCAACACTGCCGCCACCGCCGCCGCCGCCGCCGCCACTGCCACTGCCGCTTTTGGTCATGCAGTTGTCATTCTTCACATGTTTAGCGCTCCGCTTTGCCTCCATTCACACTGCAACACGGTACTACCATACCCCCTCTATCCCCGCCATTCGACTCAGCTGTTGCCAACGCACCCAGCAAGTGCTTGCCACACTGCTGTGCACATAACAATTTGTTATTCATTTTTATTATGCGATTATTAATAGTTTTTTTCATATTTTTTTGTTTGAGATTTTTCTTTGCGCCGCTCTCGGCTTCTTTCACTTTTATTTCATAATCCCCCATATTCATTTGTTATTTTTATTATGTTGCACAGCATTTAGTAGCCGGCTGTCTGCCGTTGCATTGTCTCCTTTGTGCTTTCTCCAACTCTTTTTTATTGCCGTCGTCCTCTTCCTTGCTCACCTTATGGCTCTTTTGGTTTACTGGAGTGTGTTGGTATATATGTATGTGTGTGTGTGTTGTTATTATTATTAATTTTTTCTTGCATTTGGTTGCAAGTGATAATGCCACCATTTGACAAGTGGCTACTAATGACAGTGTTGACACTTTCGGTCAGTGTGCATATTATGCGGCATAATAACGGTGTCAACGAGTCTGTTTTGCTCGTACTTGTGTTGACAGTTTGTTTAGTGTCATTTGTAATTTGTTTTGATTAACGATAAATTGAAAAAAAATAACAGAAAGGAAACAAAAAATAAGTCCGTTGTAGCAAAATGGCAACTTTTATTGAATTTATAGACATTATGGCTCTAAAAACGAAAAAATTTAGGGGGTACATGAGAGAGTGTTCTCAAGCTATCAAAATTTAGCTTTAAAACGTATAAATTAAAGTTTTTGCATCCCAACAAAGTCTGTCTTATAGAAAAGTCATCACTTCTGGTCTTTGTGGTGCCGATAGAAAGATCGGCTCTGACTCAAAAAATAACTGATTTTAACCCTTATAAAGTCTGTTATATATAAAAGTCATACTTACTTTTCTTTGTCGACAGAAGCATCAACCATGAATCATATAATTTCATATTATTATTATTATTATTATTATTATTTATTAGAGTAATATGAAATATTAAACTAACTTGAGTAAATACACACTAGCTACCAGGGCCTACGGGCATAATAAATTTTAATTTAATTAAATATCAGTTTTTGTATTTAATTTTGTATAGACTATATCGAAATAGGCTTCAATGCCGAAGATTAACCACTAAAGCACTTTACAGCGAACTTCAAGATCTTCTATAAGCAGTAAAAGTTTCTGTGACTTATGACGGTTGAGCCTAACCTGAAAACATATGTATATGTATGTAAGTTCAGTTCTAGTGTTGATCAGGCCTGTTACAGTTGCCTCTCAATGTTGGATGACTAAACGAGCTCTTTTATAGTTTCTCAACCAGAATTTTAGTGGAGCTGCTTCCAATATGTCGAACTTTACCAAACTTAAAAAAATGTGGTCAATGAAAATCGCCTGAACTGGTTTTATTAGCACTTAGAGAACACTAAAACGAAACCTTCACATATTTTGTATTTTCATATCTGATTAGTCAGATGTATTTGAGGAGAAACAAATCAAGAAAGTGTAGACTGGGAGAGCACAGAAGATCTCATATGGATTAGGGGCGATTAAGCCAGTCTAGAATATTCAAATACTCGTTTTTTTCGATTTAAATTACACTCCCCTATACCAGTCCTATTGGCATTTAAAGAAAACTGAAAATGATGTTCCAGGTAATATGAATCTTTTGGACTGGAAATTTTAGTCACATCTGTTCACTCAGGTTTATTTACATAGAAAATCAAAAAAGTGTGAGAATACAGGAGCTTTGGTATGGATTAAAAGAGCTTGGATCGACTAGTATTTAGAATTTTCAAACAAAAAAATTATCTTTTTTTGGCTTAAAATATATTTTAGGGTTCCAAAAATATAATTTAGTAGATAGAAAAGATTTTAATCGCCCATGCTGCTTATTTTTCGGGTAAAAAAATATTATTTTTATGCCTGCCAATTGTGAAAAAATTATGTAAAGCGTACTTTGAGGATACATTTTTTAAAAATTTGTTAAATCGCGTTTTGTAATTTCTTTTAGATGGCATAAAATTCCTAGAATTCCCATCGCCATCAAGGCAATAAAGTAGTGCAAGGACTAGCTTCGTAGCTGCAATTTGCGTCAGAATTTCAAAATATTTTTCTTTTAATGAAACCTGAAAGAGAGAAATTTAATTTCTTTTTCCATTTCCCTAGAATAAATTATCAAAGATAGACCCTTTTTAGGACTCTAGACTAAACCTCTTAAAATATGGACATCTTTAATTAAATGAACGGTGAAAAGGACTATAAAATGTATTAGAGACTTATCATGTTTAGAAAAAGATACAAAAAAAATGTACGTATGCCAAAAAAGTTACTAATGCATGAACTCTATATTCCATATTATAAGTATAGACTCAATAAAATAAAAAAACTTAAAGGGTACTTTTACCAAAAATGTTCAAACATACTATTTTATGACATTTATTCACGAAAAAAATTAAATAAAATAAGATAAAAAACTTTAATTATATTTTACTCAGATCTATACAACAAATTAAGTTTTAAAAAACAGAAATTACAAAAAAACACACACAAAAAACACTCGTTACCGTTACATTTTTAATGCCTTCCACTAAATTTATAAGATCGCTTCATATAGAGCAACAAAGTTTAGTGTCCATTTAAGTGCATATACATATATCATTCTTACGAAATTTATTTGCCATTAAGCCGGCGAATGAAAAATAAATCAAGCAAATAAAAGTTAGTCCAACAAAAACCCATTTCGGGCGCAAGAGACACTGCGCGGCAGCGCTTAAGCAAAACCAATGTAAAGAACAAAACTTACAAAAAAAATAAATAAAATAAAGCCAAAAAGACAGTAAATGCAGTTAAATTGTCAAATGAAGACAGACTTTAGCTTTTAGCCTACAAACGTAACGCTGATCGATAAACATAAAAAGCGTCAAATTAGCTCAACACCTGAGTATTAATGTTGTGGCACAGCCATTAGCGGCATTTCTGAGATATGCAAAAGGCACTTTTGATTTTTACACACACACACATATGTATGTATATATATGTATATGCTTTTCGGTTTACTTTTGTTTTGGTTACTTTTACGGCCGTGGTTTATGGCCAGACGGCGTAGCGCTGAGCGTGGCGCAACAACAATTGCGCGCAACAAAGTTGTTGGCTGTTGCGGGCGCTGCGCAACTCTCAAACGCGTGTAACAAACTGCCAATGTGTAATTAATTAATCAAAATCACATTCTACTGCACGAAAAGACCGCGCTGCGCTGCGTTGAACTGACTTGGACGCAGACGGCGGGTGACGGTGTTTTGAGTTTTTTTCTTTCAAAACTTGCTGGTTGTTGCCAACACTTCACAACACTTAAGTTATTTTGACTTGTTATAACATGAAATGCCGTTTTATTTCCACGCTGCATGCGGCGCATTGTTACAGCCGCACAGGGGGTCGGGTCAGCAGCTTTTGTCAGAATTGCCGCCGCTAATATGATTTCTCACATATTCGCAAGCTTGCGCTCACATACTCTCAAGCGTTGCCTTGAGTGATTGCCGGTCAAAGTCGCACATGTGTATGATTTATTACAAAATAAATAAAAAAGGGAAAACAAATACTAAAGATATTAGAATATATTAAAATTACAAAAAAAAACAAAAAAAACAAAAAGGGGACGATAAAAAGTAAATAAAAAAACTTTTAACTGAAAATATAAAAAAAATAAAATATAATAAAATAAAAATAAGTACATAAAAAATATATATAAATAATAGATATAAAAATAAATACAAAAATAACATTAAAAGCGAAATATTAAAATAAAAAAACAAAAAAATATATAGAAACGATAAAATATAAAAATATAAAAAAAAACAAAACAAAATTAAGAAAAAAATAAAAATAAAATAAAAAAAAAATTGAAAAAAAAAAAATTAAAAATAAAAAAAAATAAAATAAAATGTATAAAAATTAATAAATAAAACAATAATTTATTTGAAAATTCTTAATTTATCAAGTTGACATTGAAATCTGATTCAAATAAGCCGCTAAGTGGCCTGTTTAGTCAAGCTCTCATCTTAATCTCATAATTTTTTAACTTCTTTAACCTAAAACTTGCAAATAAAATTAACTACTTCAGTTGATTTAACTATTTTTTCACTACGGACGAATTTTCTAAATTTTTGACCTCGAAATTTTTGTAGGTTTTTGTAAGCGAAGTTTAGTAACGAGTCTTCAAGCTCGGCTTTAGTTTACTGACAAGTGAAAAAATTAACAAAAATAGGAATTAGATAAGTGAACTAATTTTGGAAATCAGATATTTAGCATTAACAAAAAACTAATAATTTTCGAGAAAATCTTTTTGGTAAAAAAAAATGATAAAAAAAATTTTAGTGAAAAAATAATAAACCCCAAAAACAAAAATTAAATTAAAATAATAACACAAATTAAATTAAATAAATAAATAAAAAATTAAAATATAATAAAATAAGTTAAAAATAATAAAAATTACTTTTTTTTGCGAAAAATATTTTCAGTGAAAAAATATAGATTTTGAGTGGAAACCAAAAAAATTCCGTTAAATCCTTAGTCATTTCTTCACAGAATAGTTTCAGGAGTTTTTTGTTTTATATAATAAACAGCGGATTCAGATCCCGAGATCTAAAACTACATTTACGACGAAGTGATCGTCGAAATTGGCATAAGTCTTTTAAATCGGCCTCGAAAGTGAGAATAAAGTACAATTTCTTTAAAGTTTCGCTCTACGAAAAAGTGTAAAACCACACGTAAAACATAAACAACAAACGAAACTTAAACATTCGGTATTGACTGACCAGTAAACAACTAGTTAACCTTCCCTGGGGACTCTTTAAGGTTTCGAAGGCTCTTCTCAAGCATTATTGATAAGCAAAAGACGGCTGTTTCAGATCTCAAGCAAGACCAAGCAAGATTTTTTCTTACTCAAAGCCGAAGACCACGTGAAAACTTAAGACCTAAAAGAAATTGGATAACAATGCCAGAACCACCTTAAACAAGCGACAACTTACTTTAAATTTCTTAAATATCAAACAAACTGCAAGGCACCCTCTGTCTCCATTCAAGTCCTTGCACTCACTCCAAGCCCAACAATGTCATCGATATTACTTGACGACATCAATACAGCTTGACGCATCAGCGACACTTCAACGACACACAAGCCGCACAATAACGGTAGTGTATGCTGCTTGCAACAACAAAGTGACATTGAAAGACCAGCGGCAAAACTGGCCGTTATTTCAGAAGCGTTGCTGGCGTGACACAAACCGCAGCCGACGAAACGCGCAGCGAACGCACGGCAAATAGCTCAGCACAATCTTCCACACAGCAGCCGAATTCGGGCCACACAAGCGCCCTGTCACTCACAACCAACCAACCATCCATCTATTCATCCAGAGCGGCAGTGAGTCAGGCAGGCAGGCAGTCGGCTATCCATCAGATGCAGATAAGCCGCTTCGCTGGGCAACCATAGCGCACACCAAAGTTGACCGCAACGACGGCGAATGGCAAAGAGGGAAAGTCGCGGGAAAATAGTCACAAAGTTGCACGGGTTAACGGGTCGCGCTGGTGGGTTGATCGAACGCCCGTTTTGACGCAGGCCACGCAACAACACGCAACTATTTTGTGGGCTCTACGCGCCTGATATTGACATTTTTTCTACGAAATTTTGCACAGCAACCGTTGGCGGCGATAGGCGTACGCACACTCACACGCACAGGTGCAAACATAGCTGGCAAGATTGAAGGCGCAACAGCAGCGGCCGCAACCAACGCAACGGGTGTGAAAACATTTCAGCGGCGAAAAGTTAAACAAAAAATCATAAAGTAAAATAAACGCGCATTTTCCTCCGCTGCTGGTGTCGGATTACCACCACGAGCGCGCGAGCGAGTGCGCTGCCGGCGCAAGATTTAGATTTGTCGCCGCTGATAAGACAACCGAAAGCCCGAAATGTTGACTTTTGTTAGGTCTGCCTGTTGTTGTGGGCCGCTCCCTTTACTGCTTTGTGGCTGTTGGGCTTCTTCTTCTTCTTGTGCATAGCTCGGATGTCTGACTGTCGAGCTGATAACGACGGCAGTCAACAAAGATAGAGCAAAAGTTGCCAAGGTTAATGCTAGCGACAAAATCGGGCATTAGAGCAGATTTGTGTGCCACTTCCGGCGCAAGTGGCGGGCGATAGATGGTAGATACCACTGAAGCTGTGCTCGCTGTTGTACCTCTCCCCGCGCTTGACTGGCTGACACTTGCCACTGCGCGCCGCAACCCGGTCTCGACCGGTCATCATGCCATTGCAGACGTGTGGCCTCTAATGATTTTTATTGTTGTTGAAATTGCTCGTTGCTCTTACAATTCATTTGATATTTTGTTGCTGTTGCAGCAGTCGCTTAAATGTGGCAATGATCTGATAAGAATTTTATGTATATCCAAATGTAACAAAAGGCCTCGAGGGGGAAAAAGGTTGCGATTTCAAGTGAATGATGCTCTCGCACAAAAGTGAAGTTTGCAAGCGACCAAGCGCTTCACCTACAATCGTTAACACATTACCACAACAACAACAAAATTAAGGTCCACAAATTGTAACAGTAAAGGCAATAACATTTAATACGTTTGGTAGAAGAATTTCGATTTAATGTGTGCTGAATTTAACTTCAATTGCCTCCGCGACCACCAAGCAACCCTCACCGACGTCCTTCAGCGTGGCGCGAATGGTGTCAGCTGTCGCTTTTCGTTTGCGGCAACTAAATATCAGATTAACATGCGTAGATTTTTTATATAATTCTTTTTTTTATCTTATTTTGGAAAATTATTGTGTGAGAATGCTGTGCATAAAAGCTATTAGATTGCAAATGTATTGCAGATTCGAGTTTTTTTTCGAAGTGAGACCAGCAAAAAATTAAAAAAACTAACTTCGGGTGCATCAAGGCTATATATGTATATAAGTTATAAAACCGTTCACATTTGTATTTCTTAAAGCTCAAAAGAATATAAAATCATATTTATTTTGAAAGTGATCGGTTATAGGGGACCGATCTGAACAATGCTTTCGGGGATTATACGGTGGACTTGGGTAATAATCCAGGCAAAATTTCGTAAAGTTATCTTGTCAAATAAAAAAATTTTCCTTACAAGCACTTGATTTTGATCAGTCAGTTTGTATAACAGCTATGTATTAGGTAGTCGAAAAAGTCTTTTCGTATTTTGTCAATAGATGTCGTTGCAGTCGTCTATCTCCAGTGCTATAAATCACATTGTGTCATACCATACAGTGTTGGAAAGGTGAGATTTTAAGCTTCATTCAACCAAAAAAAATATTAAATTCGGGGAATTTGAAAAAAGTTACAGCTGCTTAAAAATTAGTGAAAATAATGAAGAAATTCGCTATATTTTAAAATTTTTATATAAAAGAGGGAATAATGCCACGCAAGCCACCAATGAAATTTGTGAAATTTACAGTGACGTTGCTGTATCAGTTCTTGTAGCACAACAATGGTTCGCTCGCTTCCGTTCTGGAAATTTCGATGTGAAAGATGCACTTCGCTCTGATCGACCTATCGTTGAAAAAATCGATGACATTTTGGGAAAGATTGACCAGGACCGTCACATAAGCAGCCATGACTTAGCTAAAGAACTTAACATTCATCATCATAACATTCATACAAAAAGAAGCTCGATCTTTGGGTACCACATGAATTGTCTGTGAAAAATTTAATTCAACAACTGATTAGATTAAAACAAGCATTCGAAAAAAACGGCCAGAACTGATCAACAAAATACAAATTCCATCAGGAAAACGCTAGACTACACACATCTTTGATGACTGGGCAAAAACTGGGAGAGCTTGGCTGGGAAGTTTTGTTGCATCCATCATATAGCCCTGACTTTGTATCATTGGACTACCATTTGTTTCGGTAAATGCAGAACTCCCTTAATGAAGTAAAGTTGGTTTCAAGAGAAGCCTGTGAAATGTACTTGTCGCTGTTTTTCGCCGAGAAACCAGAAAAGTTTTACACTGATGGAATAATGTCTCTAGCGGAAAAATGCCAAAAAGTGGTCGACCAAAATGTTACATATTTGGATCCTTAGGTTCATTATTAAAAACAAAATAAGTTGAAGTTTGATTAGAAATACGAAAGGACTTTTTCGACTGACCAATATTTTACATTTACCAATATGGATTTCATATATTGTCTTTGTTAACACTTAGATTTGACTTACTTTAATATTTATCAAAATTAAATATTTGACTAAAATTAAATTGCCCTCAAGCTTTCGTAAAAATATTTTTCGTTAAATAAATTTTAAAATTTTGGTAAAAATTGTAAAAATTAAACTTGTAACTAAAAAATTAACTTAAGTCTCATTCAATAGTGCTATTAAAGCTCACTTAGACATTTTCATAACTCATTCGATTAGCAACCAGTCTTGCAAGAATTTAATATGCGCCAAAATTTCAAAGTAGCAACAACAATTTCGGAGCAACGAAACTATGCAAAACTTTAAATTTATGCAAATAACAGATTATTTCTACTCTGACATAGTCACGCATGTATTCACCAACATAAACACATACATGGATATACAAATGCATACATATGTAAATACACACATATTTGTCTGCACTTTGCGCTTGGCTGTTGCACAAAAATTTCACTTGCTTATAAAATAATAATAAAATTATGTGTGGACAGTTGAGGATTTGACTTTAATCCTATTTAGGCAGCGGCAACGACAGCCGCACACCCACACGCACATGCACGCAGAACACACAAAAGCACAGTAGCGACGAGTTCGCATGCATATTTCATACACGAACTGTGCGAGAGCGACGACGAATGTGTGCGTGACATTGCAGCCATTGGTCGGCCTGTATATGTGTCTGTGCTGCTGCTGCCACTGCATAAACTTTGTCTAGTGTGGCAAGTTCGATGGCGACGGCTGAAAAGCAAACATAGACACCAAAAATAACAACAACAACAACAATAACAAAAACAATTCGAACGATAACACTAAGCAAAATAACCTAAAATGGTTAATTTTGCAGAATTTGCTGTCAATATTTGGTTGGTGTTGTTGTTGCTGCTGTTGCAGTTTTGGTGCTTTAACTGCAGCTTAGTTCGCATGCGTTGACACGGCACTCATGTTGCACTAAATCCCCCAAACAAAATTTTGAATGGCCTTGTGGTGGATAATGGACGCATGTGTGCGAATATAATATGAATATATTTAACTGTTTAGCTATATAACTGTAGGCGTTGCAACTTTTGCTCAGACTTTCTGCACACTAAACAAACTGACCGTTACAATTGGCAAGTTCGAGCTAATAAATCAATCAGGTGGAAACCTGTTGGCGTTGAAAATTTGTGATTTTTACAAGGCAATAATATTATAATTTAAAAAATGTAATAATAATTTATCGTTCTTTTTAAGGTATAAATAAATTGACTATTGTTTACCTTTAACCATAAACTTAAGCAACGTTTTCTCAGTGTCTGGTTAGCTAAGACTCCTTCTTTCAGTAAAGAACCTTTTTTTTTTAACCAGAACTTAAATGAAATATCGCGGTAAACCAGATATTGAGAAAGCGATCCTAAGCCTAAAACATAACCACAACTTTAGCCTGAACCATAACTGTAACTTTAAATATAACCAATAGCATAACCATAACTTTAACCGCAATTATAACCATGACATAACTCTTAACCTTACGTTAACGTTAAAGTTAACATTAACCAAAACTTTAACCTGAACAATATATAGTACATACTGTGCACAGAAACAATTACTTATTTACCACATTATTGTTGCATAATAAACAATGCAGCAGCATCTTTCATTTGCCGCCAAGGACCTGCTGCTGAGCTTTGCTTATGCCGCTCGCTTGATTTGCGCTTCTCTTTATTTTGCATACTTCATTATCCAACTTTGTTGTTGTGCGCTGTTGCATTATTTTACCCCACGGTACAATGAATTCTCATTTATGTTGGAAATTATTGCAGTGCGCTGCGACAACCAAAGCAACAAAAAAAAATTTAAAAACAAAAAAGTGAATCAAACCCACAACAATAACCTGAATTATGTAAAGCGCTGTGCGGCGTGTGGCAACTGCAGCATTTTTACTCAAATACACACACAAGTAAACATAAGTAAACACATACATTCATGCTCACATTTAGCCGACAAACGTCAACGTCGGTTGGCCCGGTCAATGGCGCCGGTTGGCCACCTTCGCAGCCAGCCATTCATGCAACTGCCACAACAAATGCCGCAATGGCAAAGCAAACACACGAGCTGCAAGCGGCAAAGCCCAAAGTTGCAGCCAAAGCCCATCCCATGGCACACAGCCGGGGCCGAGACAGGCCGGGCCAGCCAGCCAGCCAGTTCCATTATTCGTTATGCTTTTGATCTGCCCACAGCTATGTAAACACGTATGTTCATGTGTATGTGTGGGTGTTTCGCAACGCCCACTCTACTACATGTACTTGCAACATTGTGTCTCTTGCATGTATATACATATGTATATGCAATTGTATTTATCTGTACATGCAATTGCTGTTTTTGTTGTTATCATAGGCAGCCACAAAAGAGTTGTGTTTGCCCGCCACCCACAGCGCGCTGGCTTACATTTCGACGTAGGCTTTCAGCTGGCGCTGTCGGTGATTTGTGTTTTTGTTTTATAAATCTTGGGGTTTCTTACAACAATTTGTGGCATGAATCAGCGTTTTGTATGAAATGTGTTATCATTGGTTTAAGAAAAATTTAATGTAGTATTTGTGGGAGAATATTGGAAAAATGTGTACAAAATAGTGTTCGGAAATGGATTTTTCGATCGTGTTAATAAAATCGTATATTAAGCATTTTGAACAGAAACCGCCAAAAATGCCTTAATCTAGAACCAATTTATGTAAAAATTATTAATTTAATCGTAGAATTATTTTGCTCGCAAATAAAACGTTTTGGATCGCAAATACATTTTTTTTCGTTCTCGAAAATTTGTTTGTTCCCGAATGAATTTTTGTTTGCTAGTGAATCATTTTTATTTTGAACAAGCGAATACATTTTTTTCGCAAAAAAATATTTTTTTTTTTCACTCGCGAATAATTTTTTTTCGTTCTCGAAAAGTTTTTTGTTCGCGAGTGAATTTTTTTTGCTAATCAGTTTTTGTTTTTTTAGCAAGGGAATCATTTTTTCATTCATAAACAAAATATTTTTTTTTCGGCCGAACAAATTTTTGTTCACTCTCGATAATTTTATTGAACTGAAAAATTTATTTATTGAATTTTACAATGGAATTTTTTTCATATTTTGCCCTCAAATCAATTTTTTTAAATTATTTTGTTCGTGTATTAAAATGATTTTTGGTTTGTAAATAATTCAACTTTACTACACATTCTTGACTCATTATAAAAAGTAGCTTTGTTTACTAGAATTTTCTTTAAGTAAGCACCACAAGAACGCTTCGCAATACATTAAGCGCCCGATAGCTTGCCCCCAATACAACCTCGTATAAGCAATTTACACTGAATATTTATGAATGCTTTCTCAAGGATTTACATACATTCTCCAAAAAGCGCAGATTTTAAGACAACGCATTTATTATGATAGCCCATATCTACTTAGCAGAACGTAATAAAAAATCGATCGCGAAGCAAAAGCAAATTTACGGTTGATTTCAGCTGCTCAACACGCTTGTGTGGACAGGGGCATTAACTATTATATACTTCTATTTATATATGTATATATGTACATATGAAAGTAAATGCTGTGTTTAGCACACATATATATATATATACAAGTATATATCATGGTTATAAAAACTTAGTATATACATACATAGATAAATATGTATGTCGTATACTTCAAAGAGGTGTGTGCGCGCCATTTACATAAACAAATTTATGTACAAAATTCGCAGCTGCTCGAGCGTCCTAAAATCTTAAGGAATAACGCTGGTACGTGCTCAATTTTGCTTACTCACGAATTTATATACAAATTTATGTACACTTGTGTGCATATTTATTTCATGCGCTTGATCCCCACAGAGCCATGGTGAAATGGAAAGGAAGCAAGTGGCTTAAAGCAAATGCGTCGGTGTTAGGAAAAACGAAATAACTTAAACAAAAATAATAATATGCATAAGAGAGCTAAACTTATATACGAGAAGAATATTAATGCATATAGTATATTCATAAAAAATCTTCTTTTATGATTTTAATACAGAAGTTGGTTTAAGCTTAGCAAAAAAGAACTAAAATTCAAGAGTAGATGTTCTATCACGCGACTTAATATAAGTAGTTGTAAAGGTCCGAAAAGCTCTCTGAAGCGTGGAAGTTAGTGCTGCCAGAGCTTAGAATCATAAGATACTTATTGAACGTATTTAATTTGACACTGTTCTGACTTTTATAGCCAGTTTTATATAATTTTCGGATAAGTCACGAAAAACAATTTGAAAACATTTTCAAAAAGACGGCCTGACGTATGGAACCACTTGACGCATTTTACGTCGAGATCTTAAAATGAAAGCGAACAAAATACAGCTTTTGCAAGAACTAGAGCTGTTCGACCTTCCAAGAGAGATCGTGTTGCTCAATGGGATTTATAAAAGTTCCAATAAGAACCGACGTCTTTGAGCCAAATTTTGTTCAGCGATGAGGTCTATTTCTTGCTCAATGGGTATGTAAACAAGCAAAATTGCCGCATTTGAGACGAAGAGCACCCTGAAGAGATTCAAGAGCTGCCATTTCATCCAGAAAAAACAACGATTTTGTGTAAAAATTATGCCGGTGAGAACGTAACCGCCAATGGTGACCGTTATCGCGCGCTCATAACCGACTATTTGGAGCCCGTGATCTCGACAACAATTGGTTTCACCTAGACGGCTCCACTTCCCACAAATCGCATCAATCAATGAATTTATTGAAAGAACACTTCGGTGAGCAGATAACTACACGCATTAGGTCGGTTTGTCACCACGATCATGTGATATCACACCCTTAGAATTATTTCCGTGGGGATAGGTAAAGTCTAAAGTCTAAGTGGACAATTCCGCTTCCATTAAAGGCTTGAAGCAAAGCATCACGCACATCATTCGCCAGTTACCAGTTGAAATGCTTAAACGAGTAATCGAAAAGTGGACTCAACGGATGGCCCATCTGAGTCGTAGCCACGGCCAACATTTGAAAGAGATCAAAAAATAAATGCCAAAGAATGTTCTTTTGAATGATAATAAACATTCCCTATTAAATTTGAAGTTTAGGGGATTTTTCTTAAAAAAAAGTAGCGAACCTAGGAATGGATCGCCCTTGCTTATTAATATTTCCCTAAAAGAAGAATGTCTTTGATTTTTAAGGCTTTATTACACGAGTAAATGGCTAAAAAAGCTAGACTTGAAATAATAAATGAAGTAAATTATCCTATATAGGTATGCAAAAATCTATAATAATTTCGGAGACTTGTATCCGGTCATCTATACACACATATGTATATGTACTTATACCCCAACTAGTCTCCTAGTTTTTGAGTTATCGGCCTGAAATTATGTACACGTCATTTTCTTGCCAAATGATAGTTTATCTGCCAAAACAGCTGATTTCGAATCACTATAGCATATAACAGCAGATTTAATTATACATACAGACGCTATATCATATTATAATATATATAGTATGTATGTATACTTTTATATTATAATTTTTATTTATACTACACACTTTTTCACATGTATTTATCCGTCGTTTATGCCATTCATATTTCCCACTGCACCGCCATCGGAAATGGGTGGGTTAAACAGGGCGAATAAATGCACGGCAAAATTGACATAAAAAGATACATGCCACAGATAGCGCAAATAATGGCAGTCTGCTGCATACACGCAAAAAAACACATTGAAAGAAATAACAACAACAACAAAAGTGGTAGCAGCAACAGCAAGAGCAGTAGCATTCTGCAATGTAGAAATGCTGCAGACATTTCAATGCAAACACACACGCAAATGCAGGCAGTTCATAAGAAACGAAGCAGCGCTAAGGCAACAAAGGACGACTGCGGCAAGTGTGGAGTGGAGCGCCTTCAATGGCTGCAGGATATTCACAACTGGAATGTGTACGCAGCAACACGCGCGCACATAAATAAAAAATAAACATTCAACTTCCTTATCGCAAGACGCTAAAACGACGATGGCGCAGACCCAACAATAACAAACGCACGCAAAGACACAGCCATATAAAGGATACACAAACGCTCATACCTGACGCTTCGGCGCTTTAGGGGTAGGCAACGTCGCCTTGCGCTGATGTGGCCGATATGATACGGTCGGCAGATACTTTATATGCACGAGGCGAAAGAGAGATAAGCTCGGGCAGACAGCGCCGCTGCCAAACGGAAGGAGTTGCGTGTAGATGTGCAAAAAATAAAAAACCAACAACAACTACATAGTTGGAAATGGTGGCAAGGCGGGTCGCATGCGCTTAGCATGTAAAATGTACAACAATGGCAAGCAGTTGTGGTTGGAGCAAAGAAACATTCCAACAACAACAACAAAGAATGTAAGTGAATAGAAGCATGCACAACAACAATGCCAGTATGGCCACAAGAAAAGAGGCGGAATTTCAAAGCATATCGAAGCAAAAAAACGCAAAAAGACATAGAAGGAGTTGAGTGGTTCGGCAAAGAAAAATAAATATGAAATATGAAAGAAAATAAAAAAAGAAAAACAAAAACAAAACAAAAAAAATTTATAAAAAACATGTGTATATGATAACGCTGACACATGCAAGCAAGAAAATGGTGGTTCGTAGGAATATTTGAAATATGAAATAGCTGTGTGGAGGGCATAGATATACATACATACATATGTATATTTATGTACGCATGCACATTATTTTATTTAGAAAAGTTTATAAATGTCAATGTTACAACTGCAATATTTTTATACTCTTGCAATCTGTTGTTACAGAATATAATAGTTTTCTTCACCTAACGGCTGTACGTATCAACTGAAACTAATCGAGATAGATATAGAGTAAAATAAATATAAATGATCAGGATGAAGAGAAAAGTTGAAATTCGGGTGACTCTTTGTTTGCCCGTGTATAACAGTACGGTTAAAAACTACTAAAAACGCCATAAAACAATAACTAAATATGCCAGAAACTCTTTGGTGAAATCACTTATCTCGGACCCAACCAACCGATTTTGACAAAATTTAGTACGTGATATTCTTCTTATATTCATACATATGTCAAAACGCACTACCACCACTCCTACTTTTCACATAACAAATTTTTTGATTCCATTTGATTTTTTCACTCACCAGTGTACAAATCAAGAAATTATTCATTTGTATATAACATATATATATGTATATATGACTATAAACATAAAATGAATGTACATACATATGTATGTACATATATGTACATACATACGCTCATCCTTACCTTTTATTGCCTGCACATATTAAATTGCTTTTAATTAAACATACTATGTATGTGAGTATGTCGGGTATAAACGCTATCGATCGCACGATAAAAAGAATTTAATATCACCAATATTGATAGATTTCTCACTAAACTTAGATTTACTACTATATACTTATGTACATAAGTACATATTTGCTGGGCTCATAACGCGTAATTAAGAACCCTAGATCAAAAGCACATTTTTCAAACAAGCATGTTGAAACATGTTTGCCAAACCAACACATTGTACACTGCTTTGCTAAATTGCATTTGCACACTTTCTCTTCAATTTATTAATACACTTATCACTTTACATTCACAAAATCAAATAATTTTTTAGATAATACTTAAAAAAACTCCACTAAATGATTAATTAAACAGAGACTGTTAACGAACATGAATGATATTGTATTAACATTCGGGCATTCAGTTGCAATTTTTTGCAGTGCTGCTCTCCAGCTTCGTGGTGACGAGACAACAACTGCGTTTATATGCACAAATATGTAACATTCCTGCACTGTTGTGCATGCCGTAACGAAATTACAGGGAATCACTCGGCGGGTTTGAAGTAACATAAAACGAACACATTACATTGCTTGGTTGTTTGCTCGGGATTATAACAGCAATTCCAAATGGTTTGTTAACATTAATGTTAATAAAGAGTATAAAATGTTCGGTTGTGCCCGCATTTAGTCCTTTCTTACTTGATATATTTTACATACATACATATATAAAGAATTTTTATGCTTACTTTCTGCACACACTGTCTGTTTGTCAAACGCATTGGCGCAATAAAACTCAACGAAAAGAAAGAAAATATTCTATTCATTACCACAACAGTGACTGTGTGCTAAAACCAATGATTTTCAGGGAAAACTGCTCAGGGTATACAAATATTTAAAAAAGTATATTGACGCATTATTGTTATATTATAAACACAAGCTTATTGTTATAACTGCGTATCCAAAATCACTGAAGAAAGTTTAAAAGGAACTTCAAAATTTTTTTTTCACTTTCTACAAAAACTACATATTTTCATATTGCCTCAAATTTTAGTGTCATTTGCCGCTTTTTAAAAAGCAATAATCTCCTTAATATTCAATCTCGATGCAAGACACAGTGTGCGCAATAACATAACTTAGGTTTAAAATTAATTAGGAAATTCGTTTCGATGCTTACCAAACACAAAAAACAGCTAACCGTTACGCCCAATTTCCCAATTATATTTTTTCAACTTGCCTAAAAAGCAAAAACTATGGGCACACCGTTATAACCAAATATATACTTATACATATGTACATAAAGCTATGGAATAAGCATAGTCAGCCAATCGCTAACACTTAATATGCTAACAACTTTACACCTGAACCAATTTGAAGGTGTTAAATTGATGCCGCACCGCAAACGCCTTTCTTTCCGCCTCGCCAACAAAATTAATTTCATACTTAATTTCGTTGAAAACTAACAAAATTTTCATAACTCTATTTGGCTTGCCACAAAACGGTGGCAAAGTGGCACACCAGCGCATGCATGTGGATTTGCATGCTAGCGTATGTGGTTGTATGTGATGCACGTGTGTGTTTTGTATGCATGTGTGTGTTGGGTGTTGTGGACAGCAGGCAGCTAAGGAAAAGCGCCGCCGCCACGCTGCTGCAATCAAATTGTCAAATCAAGCGCAACGAATTCGGATTTGAAGTTGGAAAAGGCGTAAAACAACAACACAAGGCGCATTAGTTGCGGCCTTTTTAGTGGCAAAATGATATGACGACGATCCCGCGCTCATGGCACACACGCCCCTGATCATCACGGCCAGACACACAGGCGCAGCAGCCAAGGCGATTAGCTGCATTCGGCGCAGCGCTTGCCTGCTACTTGTCTATTTGCCCGCTTCGTTAAGCGCTTGAATATTATTATAAAAATATATAAAATATATATACCGTATATGCATATATGTATATATATGTATGTGCACATATATTTCAATATCGGTAAATTGGTATCTATTACTTATATGCTTTGCATGTTGATTGCCTCGTTGCCTTGTTAAGTGAGTTGTTGTATTTAATCACATAACCATTATGGTTATTTTGCTCATTGTTTCTGTTTTTTGTTGTTAGTGTTGTATGTGTTCATCACTTGCCTGCATAAACTTTACAATTTTATTACTTCATTATTTGCCATAAATTAGTTGCTTTTCAAACGCCTTTATGCTTTCTTCAAATGCGCCGTTTTTCAGGCTTATCGAAAGCGTTTCCTATATAGTTAGTGCATAAACACACACACATATACATATGTACATGCGCAGCAGCATGCATGTGTACTACAGGTGCGTGCAAATGTGTATATTAGCGTGTTCAGCGCTAATCTGAAAATCTGACAGCCAATAAATTTTTAAAAGTTTTTTTCTTTATATTTATGGGCTGCTAATAGTTTCGTTCTTTTTAGTATTTTATGTTTTTAATATTTACTTTTATTTTTGCTATTTTTATAATAACTTAACCACATTATTGAAATTTTGCGCATATTTTTCACGCTTACTAAGCTTAGTGGCACTAATTTGTTAAAAAAAAGTGGTAACTGTATATAACTGTATATTAATTAACAGCTTTAAAAAATACTGTGAATGAATAAATAAGGCATTTTGGAAGAAAAAAGTTAACTTCGGTTACATACACTTCACAAATAAAAATTTTTCCATACAAAAACTTGATTTTGATCGTTCGAGTTTGTATGGCAGCTATATGCTATAGTAATTCGATTTGAAAAATTTTTTGGGAATATGTAGTATTGCCAAATTTCGTGCCGATATCTAGTTAAATAAAAAAGTTTTCCTTACAAGGGAATTTTATCATTCAGTTTGTATGACAGCTATATGCTATAGCGGTTCGATCTGAACAATTTATTGTGAGATTATAGTGTTGTCGTGGACTATAACTCAAGCCAAATTTCGTGAAGATATCTCGTCAAATGAAAAAGTTTTCCATACAAGGACTTGTTTATGATCGTTCAGTTTGTATGACAGCTATAAGCTCTACTGATTCGATCTGAACAATTTCTTAGAAAATTGTAGTGCTGTCTTGGACTATAACCCAAGCCAAATTTCGCGCAGATATCTCGTCAAATAAAAATTTTTTCCATACAAAAACTTGGTTTTTATTGCTCAGTTTGTATGACAGCTATATGCTATAGTGGTTCGATCTGCACAATTTCTTGGGAGATTGTGGTGCTGCCTTGGACAATAATAAATGCCAAATTTCGTGAAGATATCTTGGCAAATAAAAAACATTTCCTTACAAGGACTTGATTTTGATGGTTCAGTTTGTATGGCAACTATATGCTATAGTGGTTCGATCTGCGGAATTTATTGAGAGATAATAGTGCTATCGTGGACTGTACCACGTGCCAAATTTCGTGAAAATATCTCGTTAAGTAAAACAAGTTTTCCATATAAAAACTTGATTTTGATCGGTGAGGTATATTCAGACAGACTGACGGACTGAAGGGCATGGCTAAATCGACACCATAAGTGCTGCTGAATATTTATATATATACATATATATTTCTTATACGATCTCACACATTTCCTCCGTTGGCTGAAAACTTCATATCGAATCAAATATACCCTATTCAGAATATAGAAAAAATATTCAAAGGAAAATTCTAAATCACAACATTCAGCAAAAAATGTCCACACAGCAAATAAAAGGAAAATAACACATACATGTGAAGACAACAGCGAGTATCTACTGCCGGCATCAGCGTAAAGCTGTCATATTTGTAAAATCGAGAGGTGCCGAAAGGGGTACACATGGAAATGAGGCGAATATCAAAGTATATGTCACACACAAACACACATACAAAGCTACGCTAGACGGAAAGCTTGCACCACAGAAAAAGAAACTAAGAAGGGCGCACACAAGGCGGGGGATTAAAGAGATTCAGCTGCGGTTGCCAACAATATTGGCATTACAACATGTATTGTTGCTGTTGTTATTGCTGACACCGCATTCGCGCATGCATTGGCATGACTTGACTTTGGTTGAATGCTTTTTGGCTGAGTTTGCCTTTTATGGCGCAACACGACTGGTTGGTTGCCTTCAACAGCTCGGCTGCGCTGCAAACGTTTTGCTATGACAACAACAACACGTTTTTTTTTATAAATATTTTTTTTTAGTTTTAACGTCGACGCGATGCTGCACGATTGAATGCGTTTGCATTTCGTTGCTGACGATATTGGCAGTCATATCAATAATAGCAACAAAAACAACAAAAGCAATATGCTGTATATGTTGTACAGTAATATCGTGCAACAACAGCAACGACAGTTGGGGCCAAAAGTGCGCACATTGTTCTTCATGTTGCTGAAGTGGTTTCCGCCGTTGCTGTTGTTGTTGTGCTTGCTGATGCTGCAGCATTTGCTTTTGTTTGTAGTTGTTGATTGTGCGCGCGTCTTCTGCGATTGTATACTATTACTGCTGCCTTTGATAGCTATTGCAGCATTCGAAATGGGTTTATTTGCCGCTGCACTATTTTTCATTCTTTTGCTTTTGCTTTTTCGGCTTCCATTGCTTCGCTTTTTCACAGCGCGAAATCAGTCAGCAACAAACAACAACAAACGCTCGCTTATAATGTCTGCCATTATGGTTACTTGCTGCAAGTTGTTTCTGCCACTTTGTGTGTGTTTGTGGTAATTTTTATAATTGTTGTTGTTGTTGTTACTATTGTTGTTGCTGCTTACATAAACATGTTTTTATTGTTATTGTATTTCTGATGGTTATTGCCATTACGTTGCTCAAGCTCGCATTACACTCGTAGTCAGTCAGCGTTGCTGCTGTGCATTTTAAGGAGCTCAAGTGAAGGCAATGATAACAACAACAACAATAACAGCAATCGTTATGCATGCAAAAAATAATAACTACTGAAAACATTGACCATGCCACAAGCATGGTCTTCTGCATGGTCGATCAGCACATGAACGCCTTTTGTAGTGTTTGTTGTTGCTTGTGGTTGCGGTGGAAAAGCTGCAATTATTACTGCCACAGCGTGCTGCTGCATGCCCGTGCTACGTGCCGCGGTCACTGGGATCGCCGCCAACGAGCATACAGAAGCAGCCAGAGCCATCGTCATGCAACCACCACCAACAAAAACAACAACAACCGCGCCAACTAAGTAAAATAAGTTTGCTGTTGTTGCCGCTGCCGTCGCCACCGCCACCGTCACAGCTGCTGTCACTAATGGCAGGGGGTGTGGCTCACGACAACAGCAACTAGAAAAAGTGGAGAAAAAATTTACGTAAAATTGCTTACTAGGCTATTGTTGCAAGTGGCATGGTCCAGAGGGAGCTTGTGTGTTGCAGCTAGCAGCTAGAAGAATTGAAAGCCTTAAAGCCACACAAAAAAGCAGGATATAGACAACAATGGTAGCCGCAGCAGCAGCCATTTAGCCAATATGTGGCTGTGTGTTGCACACACAAGCGGTTGCAAGAAAATCGAAAATGTATCTGGCATTGGCAGCAAAGATCATGAACTTTAGATTTTTCAGCGCAATCTCGAGCTGCCAAGTCGCGTATGAATTGCCGTGGAAACGCAGTAGTTGCCAGATAAGGCTACTTTTGTGTGTGTGTGAAACCGTTGTTGGTTAGTCGGAAAAGCGTCGTAGGCAGCAACAGCACACATTATTCTATAAGCTGGTGGTGTGTGTGTGTGTGGAAATATTGTGAGCTGTAAACGCCTACTCGCTGTGTGTAGCACATGCCGCTACAGGTTCGAAAGGAAGCTATTGTAGCCTGAAAAAATACTTGCCCCAAGTGGCAACCAACCGGTATATGCGGTAGTTGCAACAATGTTAGCGTTTGTGATGAGTGGAAGAACTAGTCTAAGAGTGTAAGAAAGTATTGATGAGCGTTTTTCTAGCCATTTCCTAATAGATTGTTATTTTTGTAGTTTTTAAATATTTTTTTATTCAACTTTGTAAATGCTTTTATGCTACTTTAAAAGGGGATATCGATCGGAAATCTTGCACATGTTCTCTTCACCGCAAGAAGCTGCTTATTTGTCGGAATCGCCGATATCGGATCACTACACCATATAGCTGTCATACAAACTAAGCGATCTAAATCATGTTTTTGTAGAGAAAACTTTTTTATTTGACGAGATATCTTCACGAAATTTGGCATGAATTGTTATCTAAGTCAACGGTACAATCTCCGAAGCAATTACTCGGATTTGACAACTATGGCATACGGCTGCCATACAAACAGACCGATCAAAATCTAATACATGTAAGGAAAACTTTTTTATTTGACGAGATATATTCACGAAACTTAGCAAGGAATGTTGGCTGAAATAGTGGTTCAATCTCTGAAAAAATTTTTTAGATCGGACCACTATATGATACATCTGCCATACAAGGTGATTGATCAATATTAGAACCTTGTATGGAGCATTTTTTTATTTGACAAAATTTTAACGCGAAGTTTAGCACGGATTAAAGTCAAAAGCAACTGTACAATATCCGAAGAATTTGTTTAGATCCGACCACTATAGCATATATCGGCAATACAAACTGACCGTCAAAAATCAAGAAAAATATCTTTTTATACCTTTTTAAGCTTTGGTGCACCCAAAGATAACCTTTTCCTAGTTTTTACTTATTTTTCGAATTCGAATTTTTCTTATTTTTCGAGATTGTCGCTACTGCAATCTGCAGTCGCGTATAAATCATAAAACAAAATATTTTGAGAACAAATTAAATGTTCGCTACTGTACTTTACAACACTCGAGCTTGCCACATAAATATGCGTAAAATATATGCTTGCGGCAATGTAGCCGCTGTCAAAAAATTACCCAAATGTTGCTCGTTTATCTTTGATAAACGGCACTTGAGAAGCGTTGAAAATTCCAGAAGCTTGCAACACAAATTTCCGAAAGAATTACTTTCATGCAGTTTGGCTTCAACATGCAAATATAAAGTGTTGAAAATTGTGTGGCAGAAGAAGAAGGTTGCAGAAGTTGCAACAAAAACCAAAAGCAAGAGACTGCAACGGCAAGCGTAGCACTTAGTTGCAACAGTGAAGCGCTTGTCAGCGTGGCAGAAAATTTATGAGCAGCTTCCTAATGCGCCGCTAGCCAAATAATTTTTTAGGGCTAATAGTGAGCGCCAAAATCTTGCGGATATCAAGATCTTCTGAAGCTAGCCAAAACCAAAAAAAAAATTAAATTAAACGAAACAATCATGAAAAATTTTTCAAAAAAAATTATTTCGCGCACATTTGTTTCATACACTCTCACAAGTTGCATCGCAGCATTAAATTCAGCCGAATATTGATTAATGACATCCGTCAAACTCTTTGCCAAAATATGCCGTGCAACACGCTGTCTTCGCCGACAATTATAATTCGCTGCTGCTCTCACTCAATGTCAGCCGCGCTGCATTTGCTGTAATATATTCATTCACAAGCCACATCCAGTCCGTATGTCGCTTGCAGCAATTTGTGGCACATGCAGACAATTTCATGCGGCTAACTCGCTTGACTGCGCTCAATTTTATACGGCAACATTTTAATATTCATTGCATATATTTAACCTGTTGCACTTCCTTCGTCACAGGCAGTCACCGCAAAAGCCCCGTTAACATTATTTTTGTGTGTGTATACGTGTTGATTGAAGCTTTCTGCTACTGTCTTCGGCTAGCTAGCTGTCTGGCTATCATCCGCTTCACCAGTCAATTGATTTGGCCATTTTACCGGTCTGACCTTTAATGCAATTATGCCCGCAGTTATTTTCTTTATTTCAGACAATAACTTGCTGCGCCCTTCACTCGCTCACTCACTCTCTCTCTTTTGCTCGCTCGCTCTACGGCTTCGTCTCTTCCTCACACCCGAAATTGGGATGAGTTTGCTGTCATTGAGTGTTCATTGCCGTTCATTGATAAATTCAAGCACTTTAAGCTTCTTGGTCAGTTGATGATTGACAAATTTTACGATTTGGCTTGAGTAACTGTTTTATTGCTTTGCTGAGATATTTGCAACTTAGCTGCATTACACACTGATTTTTATGTATTTTTTTTATTTTTTTATTTTTGATTCTGTAAGTTCATTGATTTTTGTTGTGTAAACTACATTAATGTTGCAAGTACTGTCTGGTTGCGAAATTTGCGCTTTTTTGCTGGTTTTAGGCACCACTCCCTTTTTTGGAAACTTGTATTTGAAGTAGCAACAAAATATTTTAATTCATTCTTATGTAGATATTATATTTCTTTGTTATATGTATGTAGTAGAAGCGAAGTTTATTCTGCACTTAGACAGTTCCACTTCAATGCCACAGTTAAGTAAAAGAACCAGTTCGATATAGTATGAGAGTGTAAGTACCGATACATAAGGCATTCATAACATAAATTAAATTTCATATATTATTCCTTCCTGACATTTTTTTATTCAAAACTGATTTTTGGCAGTTTATAGTTCTCCACTTTCGTAAAAATACTGATATCGAACACCGAAGCTATAACACCCTTCACAGGATTATTTGATTTTGGCCGGTCAGTTTATATGGCAGCTATATGATTTAGTAGTTCGATTTGAACAATATGTTCAGAGATTGTAAACTTCTCTTGGAAAATATAGATTATTTCCAAAAGTCGTCAAAATATCTCATCAAATAAATAAGCTTTCCATACAAGGACTTCATTTTGCTGGAACAGTTTATATGACAGCTATATACTATAGTGATTCGATCTGAAGAATCTTTTGGGAGAAGAAAAAAGTTTTAAATGCAAGGACTTGATTTTGATCATTCAGTTTGTGTGGCGAAAATATGCTATAGCGGTCCGATCTGAACAATTTGATTGCAGATCATGTGGCTGCTTTCGACGATAAGGCATGGCAAATTTCTAGAAGATATCTTGTAAAGTAAAACATTTTCCATACAAAAGCTTTATTTTGATTGTTGAGTTTGTATGGCAGCTCTATTTTATAGTGCTCCGATATCGGCGCTACTAACAGAAAAGCAGCTTTTTGACGATGAAAGAACGTGTGCAGAACTTTGGATCGATATCTCGACAATTAATGGACAATTTCGTGTATATACAGACATACAGACGGACATTGTGCAGCTCGCCAAGCTGATCTTTCCTACCTTCTCTGAGAGTTACAAACTTTATAACAAGGTTAAAATACTCTATTCAAGGTATGAAAAAACGATGGTATGGTTTACTCCAACCTTTTGCAGCTTGAGGGACCTCCAAAAATCCACTTACTTGCCACTTTTTGTTTTGGAGTCTGTTATCCCGAAAACGGCATGGTAGAAACGCGCCATATGATTACAATTAATTGTAAAAAACATGAAAGAACGTACTCTATAGTAAAAAAATTTGGAAAAAAAGTAAAAAAGAAATCAGGAAAAATATCTAAGAAATGAAAGAATCAAATAGAAAAAAATACACCAAAAACACAAGAAAAGTAGCACAAAACTTCGCCAAACTCAAACACACCAAAATCGACAGTTTTGACATTAAGGGTTACACAAGCGCAGCGTAAGTAAAATAGATACGAAACTTTTTGCATAAAAATAAGTAAATTTCCAAGTTTTCGCACTTTTGCAGCTGCAGCAAAGTTGCCACAGAAAAGAAAACGCTAAAATAAAATAGGAGCATAGAGAAAGAATCACCGAAAGAAATTCGAAGAACAAAAAAGCTGCAAAGCTACACAGCAAAAAGTTTGCGCAAAACTTTGGCAGCCAACATTTCAAGTGCCAAACCAAAATGCTAGACACACACACACAGCAGCACACGCAAACAAAGTTTTCGCACGAAAAGCAGCAAAGTGCTATAGTTGTTGTTGTTGTTGTACAAGTTGTTTAAATTTTCTGCATTTTTGCTCCACTTTTGCGCAATTGCAACGAAATTTATACATATACTTGTATGTTTATGTGGCATGCACTCAGCATATTCCTGCCACAATTGCGGTTGCTTGCCTGCAGGCGCTATTTCGTGGGGTCCTCCTTTTCTTTTCACTCCCAGTTGCAAACTAAAAAGCGGCAAACAAGCGCTGCTGAACACCTCAACTGCCGTAGACTTTGCTTATAAAATCTTGCAACACTTTTCTTCTTTATTTGGGGCTTGGTGCAACATCTTACCTTCCAACTAAATGACTTAGCGGTTACCTTAGTCTTCTCGGTATGCAAAGATATGTCGGTGAATGTGTGTGTGTGTGTAGACTTAATAAATATTTATGCTGCGGTCAGACGCCGGCCGCCACCACCGACACCGTCGACGACGCAAACTACCCTCCGGCTATTTGCTGACCAAGCAAAAACCAACACAGGCACAAAAATTCGACTCAAGCACGCTGCGCTCCACGCCAAGCGTAACCGAAACTGAAACCGTATCATTAAACGGTTGCACTTTGGGGTTGGGAATGAGCTCCACCCTTCACAGGCGCAAACGAGCCGAATGCGCGTGTTAAAAACAAAACAAAAGAGTAAATGAGCGGAGTGGAGCGCTGCCCTGCTGCCTGGCGTGGTGGCACCTCTGCCTCAAATTGTCTTGCTACCTGTAAAGCTGGCTCCTATTTAGCCGCGCCACTTTGCTTTTGAAATATTTTGCATAGGTATGTAATTGTGTGTGTGTTTGTATGCAAATATATATATTTACATTCATTTAGTTATTTATTTATTTAAGGTCTGCCGCCGGTTTTTTATGCGTTCACGGCTTTGTATTTGAATTTTGTTTTACATCAATGCTTGAAGGGCGAAAAATTCTATACACAGACATAGCTATTTGTGTGCGTGTATGCGTGTCCATTTGTTGTAAGGTGTAAAAGTTAGAAACTGCGCAGCTTTTTAGCATTTACAAACACATACATACAAGCACATATGTATGTATATTTATGCAAAGCAAACCGTGCGATTTGCTAGTTCATGCATTTATACCTCATAACGATTGTTATGTAGGCGTAAAAAACTTTGAAATCATTTCCCCCCAATAGCTTACTCATACACACAGACGCACCTTTATATGCAGGCTTATGTACCATATATTATAATAAAGGTGTTGAAAGTTAAAGCTTCGCTCGGCACATAAAACAAAAATTTATAGGGTTTGTGTGCCTCTGTATTCCATAGGATATTTATAAATACATATATGTACATGAGTATGTACTTCCATAAAACTACATGCGCATTTACTTGTACACTTGAGCACACTTAAGCACGCCATGTATGCGGCATTTTCAGTACGTGCCACAAGGAGGTGCTGACAGCCCCTACAACATCGACAAGCAAGCACATACAATGTGAACTATATTTAGTGAACCCACGTGCACAGTTTCGGCACTTTTAGCAACGAAGAAAGCTTTAAACAATAATAATAACGGTTAATGAATATAATTTATGAATGAAAAGTACCTATTTACTCAAGAGAAATCCATGAAATCTTATATGAAAAACTTTTACTAAAAATTTATATTATTTACGAGTATTATATTAATATATTCATTCAAAAAGTCCAAGAACAAATTCTAACTGAATATGTTTAGTTGGAAATCTCAATTTAAATCATTGAAGAAAGAAAGATATGCTTTTTACGCCCCGAATAGGGTGCCACGAAATGTTGGAGACACTGAAATGGTTGGCGCCACGAAATGTTGGAGACACTGTAAAGTAAATATAAGTATAAATTATCAGCGTGTCTGACTGCCTGTATATACGCAAAATAGTAGCTCAGTTTTTGAAATTTTCTTTTTGTCATTTTCTCCAAAAGAAGCTACATTTATAGGAAGCGCTGATATCAGGGCTATTTGGGATATAGATAAGGGTACGCTGTTTGTTTCTTTTCATGGGGGATGTGTTTTTACACGGCGGTTCCCAAACCTTTAGCTCGCCTTCAAATGGATGTTTTTTGACTACCCAGAGGATACTTAGTCCAAGACCGGAAGTCGTGAGCTGGTTGAGCCATATGTAAAAGAATCGTTTCTGCCCACTCCCAAGTGAATGGCGGTCAGAGAACTTTCCTCACTTCCCTGAACTTCTGCACATGGCCCCATCGTCCAAGAACTATGAGACGGCATTTCAAGTTACAAACGAAACCATTGGTTTTTAGAAAAAGCAAAAAAAAAAAAAAACAGCTGGTACGAGGAGGAGGACTTTGTCGCAGTGGAAAGAAAGTGCAGAGGTTTCAAGACTGGAGCATACTTTTGTAGAACCACCAGAGGTGATCTAGTGACTGATAGACAGAGCATACTGAAATTATGGAAGGAACACTTTTCCAGCCTGCTGAATGGCAGTGAAAACATAATACCATGGTTAACCTCACCTCACCTGAATCCTCAATAGATATCGATAGAGCAGATGGTTCATTACCCTACCATGAAGAAGTTCGAATAGCAGTTACCCGTCTGAAGAACAATTAAGCGGCGGGGGCCGATGGATTACCGCCGAGCTATCAAAATACGGTTTGTAGAATGTGGTAAACGAAAGCATATCCACCGATTGGAAAATAAGTGTGCTTTGAACAATCCACAAAAAAGGAGACCCCATAATCTACACCAACTACCGTGAGATAAACCTCTTCAACATCGCATATAAGGTTATATCAAACGTACTGTGTAAAAAACTAAAGACTCACTAGACAATTGAGAAGTAAAGTTCTCTCTCGACGATCAAAGGCATAATTCTATAAGTCAATCATTATCCTCGTTCTGCTATATGGTACAGAGCCATGGACGATTACAACAACTGATGATGAGCCGGAGTTACGAGCTTTCGAGTGAAAGGTTCTGCTAATTTTTTGGATAAGCCTTCGCTCATTAGCTGTATTAACCTTTATAATAATAAGTGTTTTGGTTTTTAGATTTCAGATAATTTTAGGCCAAAATTCTTCCGCGCTGCCAGGTTCTCCTGGAGATCGGATTCTGGATCAGGGCAATCCAAAATTTTTAAAAATGAATCGCCGAACGCATTTTTTCTGGCTTGCAAGTGGAAAAGGCTCTATGTGGTATATACATATGTATATAGAGACGACTTTCGCTTCTATCTAGGGCTAACTGCACAGTCCACAGTCGATTTCGATATGTCGATAATTTCGTCCTTCAATATTATTATATTTAGGGGCGATTCCGCATAAACCAACGCCTTATGTTCTTCCCAAATAAGTACTTATGCTTGGGAATATTCTTTTAAGTGACTAAAGCTCAAAAAATGATATCCAAAAAAAACTTCATCTTTGTAATTTCCAACTTTCAGAAATTTACTTTTCAATCTGGAACCCAAAATAATTTTCTCTCCCACGCTTTCTAATTTCCATACAAAACATTCACTTAAATCCTTTTCCAAATGATTTCCCCAGCAAATTTACCGACTAAATATATCCTTCAACGCTAACTAAGTAGCAACAGCACCGCCTTGACCGTTTAACAAATAATTTGGCTTTGGGGCAAATTAAACGTTTGTGCACTCCGCCCCAGCGACACTCCTGCCAACGCGTGCCACAGCTATGTTGCCACTAAGTATATGTTGCAAGCAAATATACATACAAACATATATGAAAGTGTGCGCTGGTGTTGCGTGCATGCAAAGCAATTATCAACATAAAATGTTGAAAAGGCGAACAAATGTTGCAACATACATGCAAATAAACACACACACACACGTACACACGCAAAAACTTAACTGTACAGACTTGATTGCTGGCGAACAAAAAAAGCAGAAGAACCAAAAAATTTGCGTACTTAATGGCAGCAAAGCAATAAAAAGCGATGAAAAGTGGAAGAATCATTGCCAGTGTCGCCGGCAAGAAGATCACCACGGCTGCAGGTGGCTGGTGGCCATTAAGTGTTTAGTGGGGCGCACTTGGACGCTGCTTTAATTGGTGGTGTGCGGCGCAAGCGTGCGTTCAAAGTCAAAAGCTGCTCGGTTGTTGTTGGTATTGTTGTTTTTGTCAGTTGTTATTGTTGTTGTTGCCGGTGAATAGTGTTAATGATGTTGTTTTGGCATCGCAACATTTGCGCATTTTACTGCTCAACTAGTTTTTGTGTTGTTGTTGTTGCTTTCACTTTTTTACGCTCGTGTGTGAATTTCAGCTATGCTCACCACTAGTTTTTGTTTTTATTGTTCGAGTCCACCAGCGCACAACATACGCTCGTATGTTTGCTCTTCTACACACATGCATGCCAATATATGTGTGCGTGTGTGTGTGGCTTTGTTTGACTGTTTGTGCATGGCGTTGCATGCGGAATTAGTTGAATTGTGCAAACTTAATGAGTTTAGGTGCTAAATTTGCCCTCAAAACGTAAAACGGATTTTAAATGTTCATTCGCCTCACTTATTTCACACACACACAAACACACCTATACTCGCACATACTCAAATGCACATCGGCGCACTTTTAAATGGCGCTGCATGAGAATCTTCTGTTAATAGTTTGTTGAATTCGGCTTGTGGGCAGCGGAGAGGGAGTGCAGCATGCTGGTATTCATTCATACATTTGTTAAGCACACACACATGTAAGTGTGTAAGTAAGGCAACAGCAAACTTTGCACAATCAACGTCATTCAACTGAATAGTCTGGTATTTAAATGTTTTTGAGTGCAAAATTTCATTAAAGATTTATGATTTAAGGCAAAAGATTTAAGCATTTAAAGCTATTAACGAAAATTGCTTGCTCAAGTGAGATATAAATATAAACAAGTAGATATGTGAGAAAAATATATAATATTTCGCTACTTGCAATATCTAATTATTGGAATGCATACGCTGATAAACATACTAGTTTGAGAACAAAAAAATAAAAAATAACCGTATTTTTCAACATTATTAGCGTTTTGGAACTAATACTTCAACTTGTTTCTTTTGATATAAGCACATTTTAAAACATTATCTAACATTATCGCATTTTCTTCTCTCTTTGCAGGACGCAGTGAACCGCCCGTTGGTGTTGGTGATCCGTGTGCGGGTTGCAATAAACCAATCTTAGATAAATTTTTATTAAATGTCCTTGAACGCGGATGGCATGCATCCTGCGTACGCTGCTGTGAATGCCTTCAACCGTTAACGGAAAAATGCTTTAGTAGAGAATCGAAATTATATTGTAGGAATGATTTTTTTAGGTGAGTAAGATATTTAAAAATATGCGCATGAAGAGAAAAATTATGTGAAAAATAAATATTGTGTATTGAGGACATTTTAAATACACACATACATACATACATTAGATACTAATTTGTAACACATGAAAAACAAAAAACAAAAAAAGGTAAATAAAATATAAAAATAAAGAGGAAATACATATATGTATAAAATGTAAGTAAATAAATAATTATAAAATAAAACTAAAGTTATATATTAATTATTATAAATAAAATTATATAAAAAACAAGAAAAATAAATAAAAATTAATAAGCAAATTTAAATAAAAAATAAATATTAATGATAATATATGAAATCACAAATTAATTTTCAAATAAAAAAATAAAAAAGCTAATAATCAAAAATTAAAAATAGATGCAAATTGTAATATATAACTATAATTAATATATAATTAAATAAAATATAAAACTAAAAGAAGAATTTAATTAAAATTTTATAAATTAATAGTTTAAAATGAAATAAAAATTAAAATTAAAAGAAATATGTAATTAAACAAAACAAGAGACAGATCTTAAATAAAAATAATAAAATAGATATTAATGATAATATATTACATCAAAAACCAAAAAAATACCGTTATTCAAAAATAATCTAAAAATTAAATAATAATTGTATAATACAACAAAAGAATTTAATTAAAATTTATAATGAGTTAAAAAATTTGAAAAAAAAAACATTAAAAGAACTTTAATATATTAATTAAAAATAAAAAAATTACAAAAAAAATAAAACAAGAGATCAGTGAAGAAAATTAAAGCACAAATAAAATAAATAATTAAAAATTAAAAAGAACAAAATTAAATATAATTAAAAAAACAATGTAAAAATTAAAAAAAAATAATACAATATTATAAAAAAATTTAAAATAAAACTCGACAAAAGAAAAAAATAATTACAATAAAATAAAAAAAATGTATATACATATTAAAAGTAGATCAATAAGTAAAATAGAAACAAATAATTTTAAAGATATGACAAAATTCTTAAATACCCAAAAAAAAATTCAAAAAAGCAAAAATAACTCATATTTTGAATACCCCTTGTCGAGTAAAAATTAAATTTTATATTTGAAAAAAAAAAAATTTGAGAAAAAACAATTTAGCAAATATATTTTAAGAAAAATTTTGAAAAAAAATATTTTATGAAATCATTCGTTAATGGTAAATATCGAGCTGAGCAAACAATATGTGTTGAAAAAAAATTATATAATTATTATATGTATATACATAAAAAAATATTTTAACATTTTTAATAAATTTGAAACCAGTTTAACCTTTTTGTAAATATTATAAAAAATTAAAAAAAAAAATTATTAATTATTATTATTAAATTATTTTTAAAAGTTATATATTGTCTGTATGCATTAAAAACGTAGCATATTAAGTAAAAGTTTTCACTCACCTTCAACATAGGCACCAAATTGACTTGCCACTGCTACAACAACACTATAAAAAACACATTTTGCAAACCGCACTTGCAACTTGACTCGAGCTACGGACTCGATTGTGAGCATATTATGCTCATTTCCTTTACTAATCACTACCACTACAAGAACACAACACAACACAGAACACTGAAAAAAAACAAAAAACAAAAACTAGTAAAAAAAACATGCAAAAATAGTAAAAAGAAAAATAGATGATACGTATAAATAAGAAAGTAAGGAAGGGCTAAGTTCAGGTGCAACTGAACATTTTACACTGTTGCAACTTGCACGAATCAATGCCAGGGAAATACTTTAAAGTGTGAAATGTCAACCAAATGATCGGAATCCAAGGAATTTTATATATACATGCAAATACTATATCTAACTCATACACTGACCGACATATTCGACATAGGATTTGTTAGAAAAACAAAAATCTTTGTATGTGTATATTTTTATATATAAGATATGGGAGTTGGCGTAGTATCGACTCGATTTTATCTTTTAACTATTATCATGCCACATACTAAAAATATGTTCCCTGGGTTTCATTAAGGTATCTGACATAAAATCACCAATTTGTTTTATATATTAATTATCAATGTGCCTAAATAATGTAGGCCTCATTTACCTTAGAACTATGCTTTAAAAGTAATTTCTGGACCAATAGCGGACTAAATAGGCATATCGTTCATTTCCTTTTATAAAACTCAGTAAAGAATTTGCCTTTTTATAAATAATATCGAGAAGAAAAAATAATACCAACTGAAAAGTAGCGAGGGTTATTTTGAACAAGTTTGACTACGACTCTTTAAGGCAGAAAAAGCAATGAAGATGTTAAGGAAGTTTAATGCCGGCCTGAATTTGGCACATAAAACGATGGTGTAGATTTTTATTGACTTTAAAAGTATATGGCATATTGGAAAATATTCAATCAGACTCTGCATTGAATTTAAATAATCAAAATTTCGCGAAACTAAATACTTAATTTCGATAGCGAGAAATTTCTATTTTTGGTTCCTAGACTATTAATTTTTAAACTAGCTTTTCACATTTCAATCCGAAATTAATCAATTCGCATTTATAATAACCATTAGTTTATCCCTTTTTGAGGAAATTGGAAGTTAGATCTGTGTTTATACATTGAACTCACCGAAAATTCAAAACTGACAAATAAGTTTATGGGCAAGAAAAATATATATCTTAAAGAAATATACAAAAAAATGCAGTTAAACGTGCCACATTTGCATATTAATTAAGAGCAAACAAGAGAAAGGAGTAGAAAATATTAGAGTAGCTTATTAAGACAAGAAATTTACAAAAACATAATACCATAATAACATTACTAGAAAACATTACCAGCAACTGTATTCCGAAACTTTATTACCTACTAAAGTAATAACAAAAATTAATTTCGAAGAAGCCCATAAAACTGGTGAAAGGTGTGAGAAAAAATTTGAGAATAATGAGTGTAAAGGCGAAATGTAGCGGAAGTAAATTGAGTACAACAAGAGATAGGAATTTTAAATTAAAACTGAAATTCCAAAAAAAAAATTAAAAAGAGTTAAAAAATTATAAAAAAAAAATATTAGAAAAATTAAAAAACTTATTATAAAAAAAATGAAAAAATCAAAAATAAAAATAAAAAATAAAAAAAAAAATAAAGATAAAAAATCAGGTCGTTAAACAAAAATAAAGATTAAAATTAAACGATTAAAACAAAAATTTGAACATCTTGACTTAATTTTACATTATAACTGAAGTTACAAAAAAAAAAAAAATAAAAAGTTTTAAATCATTAAAAATCATAAATAATAAGATAACAAACGTTGTTAAAAGAATATAAAAAAAAAAAATAATAAAAAATTAAAAATTAATTTAAAAGAAATAAAATAAAAAAAAAAACTTTTAAAAATAAATGTAATTGAATAAAAAAAAAATTAGAAGAACATAAAAAAATAAAAAATAAACAAAAATTAAACAATACTAAACAATAACCAACAGCATGCCACTTAAAGAAAAAAAGTCAAGCAATTCGCGCTGCTTGAAGGCAAACCACGCCAACGCTTCCGCATAGCACTCCCGCTTAGCCGCTACCTTGTACTTTAAATTGGCTGTGATTGCAAAAGTTTTACATCTCCTCTATTGCGCATAAATTGTTGGCCCATGTTTTTGTTTCAAATTCCATTTACTTTGCTTGTTTTTGCAAAACATTCAAGCGGTAATAGCCTGGCACTTCGCGTTAGCCACCATAGGGTTGCAGCAGTCAGTCAGTCACTTAATCAAAACGCGGCAGTCAATCGACATATGGAGCACATACTAAATACAACAACAAATCAGGACACACATTGTACTGTGATTCTGTTGTCATTGTCAGCGGCGAATGGCTTTGTGATAACGTACACACATTGCGATTTGTGGTGGCAGGCAGCGCTGTGAAGTGATTGTGATTTGTGGTGGCATGTAGGCTATGTTGAGAGCAAACTAGAGCCACTCACACTACTTTTTATTATTATTATTTTTTTTTTTAATTTTTCCTGTCGTAATTGTAATTGAGAGAACAAAACTTCCAATCATTGCTGCTGCTACCGCTTTGACTAGCTTTGTCTAGGCGCTGTACGAGTGCATTTCAAGTGTGATTTTTCCATTAATTCAATTTCATTTGCATTTCGCTTCGATTAAAATGTGCTTTAAGCACACATACATGCATACAAGCATACACTCAGTCATTTTCGTGCTTGAATTATTTTTTCTTTCGCACTTCAGCACTCATTTAGCAGGCAGTCAGGTTTTTTTTTGGTTTTTTTTCAACTTTTTTATTTTTCTTTTCAATTTATTTTTAATATTTTTTCAACTTTTTTAATTTTTTTTACCTTTTATACAGATTTTTTGATTTTTTGCATTTCCTCTTTTGTTCCTTTCGCAGCGTTTGCTGTTTTACGACTCAACTGCAGTAGATTTAGCTTTGATTTCGTTGAATTGATGTTTTGATGCTTTGATGTGCTCTACGCGGTGCTCATCAGCGCTGATGTGTTATATACTCGTGTGCACATGAGTACTTTGTGTTATTTTTGTGTTTTTTTTATGAAATTTTCTCATTTTAGTTTTGCCACCTTTTATAACACTGCAAGCGCTAAATAACGGTATAAAGCGATTGGTGAGTGTAGTATTCACCATAAATCAACATTTTTGCATACATGTACAGATAACTGTTATCCTTTGTGGGTCAGCCAATTTCACTGCTTATATACCTTGTGAAAGGCATACTTACATATATACAAATATACATATTTGTACGAGTATAACTACTAGAGATTCCTTGTGTACCAGAAATTTCTGCCTCTGTAGCACAATTATTGATTTATTGTTATTGTAGAGGAAAAAGCATTAAAAATAGAAAATAAATTACCAACAATTGGAAACTATTCTAATAGTGAGGGACAGCAGCATATTTTATCCAAACATTAACTGATTATTTCTTCCCGGTTAGCACTTCTAAATTACTAGGTCAATGGATTTTCGCACTTTAAGTGCAATGAGAGAACAAAAGGAAACATGACTTTCCAATTGTGCGATTCGCGGTTGCTAATAAAAATTTAAACCTTTTTATGCAATAAAAATTGATAATAACAACCATTTGTGCTCCAGCTTTCAAATTAAGCTGTGTTCTCAGGTCGCTATATTTGAGTTCTGCTCTGAAAATACAAAAAACATGTAAACAACAACAAGGTTTAACACTAATCATACCAAACCTTAATATATACCTATTTCTACCATAGCGGGTCAAATGACCCGACTATATGTTTCATGCTTGAATGTATGAAATATGGATGTTAGGAAGGAAATAAAAATATAAATAAAATTTATTATAATTAAACAAAATAGTGTGTTGAGCATTACTATTGTAAAAGCAAAAATTAAAAATTTTTAATGAGGGCCTATATTCATCTTTTCCAAGATATGGAAGTGCATTTATGACGTATTTGCTATCGACGTCCGATGCTAACCAAAATTTGATTCCAAATTTATCCGGCTTCTTAGGCATGTATTGCGTAAATCTACATCGTACTTTAGTCGGAAATAGCTGTTCGTCTATAGTAATATTTTCACCCGGTTTGTAACAGTTTTGGCTGTTCTCAATGAAAATATCCCAAATTGCAGATACGAAAGCGATATTATCTGTGTTCAAACGTTGGATCCGCTGACTTTTTTTATCAAAACGAATAAATCTAAGAATTTCGGTAAAATTATTTCTGCTCATAGTTTCAGAAAAAAATTTAGGTCCCCATATGTTATTCCACAAAAAGGAAATATTTAAATTATTTGCTCCATATGCAGCTCGAGCATATAAAATTCCAATAAATGCATCTAATTTTTTTTTAGATAAACTCCAATCGGAACCAAACACTCTCTTTGCTTCTTCTATTGTGCATGTTCTTATATGGTTCATAATACCGTGGTCAATTATCAATGAAAATGAAGTACTAACTTTATCTTCATTATATGGCGTTTTGCATATCCTGTTGGGTCTACTTTTTGCCTAAAAATGTTATGAAGTGGTGGTCTTCCAGGTGTGCCACTTATTTGTATTTCTTCCCAAACAACTCCATCAATTGCAATATTTTGTTCATTTATTTCTACTTCACTTTCTTCCGAACTTGAAAGTAATCTTATTCTTTTTCGGCCACTACATACATTCACAATATTTTCCTCTTCATCGTCAGTATCTGTAGAATCAAACTCATTTTTATTTGCAACCAATATATCTTAATTTTCAGAAAATTCATCTAATTTCTGAAAACTCTTCGCCAATATTATTTATATCTTCTAAGAACTTGTACTGTCTTGTTTGCTTCGACATTTTTCTGTGTAAAAAATGATCTGTATTACTATAGCTATCAAAATAAAATATAAGCTAGGTACTTACCAAGACTTTCAAGTTTGCCACTTTTTCTTACACTAAAAAGCTATTTTCAATTTAAAATTTGATATTTTCTTGAAATTATTCTGAGCTATTTTCGTTGAACTACTTTACGCAACAGTCTTTGGAAGAATGTGCAACGTACTGACTACAAATATGCCTCGATAATCTCATAACACAGAAAAATTCTCTCCGGGTCAAATGACCCGTTGTGGTAGATATCGGTATACAACAAGGATTACTCAGAACAAACAAAAAAAAACAAAACATAAATATTTCTATAACTGTACATTAATTACTTAGAAAAAGTCATGAAGTCAAATGTGCAATCGCAATAAAATTATACGTGCATTTTCAATGCAAAAGTTCAAAATGGGTCATTTGACCCGTTATGGTATGTTTAGTGTTAACATACGAACTCAATATAAATATTATACCCTTCACAGGTGCATTTCTTATAGCATACAAGGGTATAAAAAGATCCTTAACTTGAATTAAATCAGTCAGTTTGTATGACAGCTATATGCTATAGTGGTACGATCTGAACAATATACTCGGATATGATAGCATGGCTTTGAAAAATATTCTGGACCAAATTTCGTGAAGAAACTTTAACTAACAAAAAAAAGTTTTCCATACAAGGACATGCTTGGATCGGTCAGTTTGTATGACAGCTATATGCTATAATAGTCCGATCTGAACGATTTGTTGGCAGATTGTAGTGCTGCCTTAGGCAATAACCCACGTCAAGTTTCATGAAGATACTTTGTCAAAAAATAAAGTTTTCCATACGAGGACTTGGTTTGGATCGGTCAGTTTGTATGGCAGCTATATGTTATAGTGATTCGATCTGAACAATTTGTTGACAGATTGCAGTTCTGTTTTGGACAAAAACCTATGCCAAATTTCATGAAGATATCTCGTCAAAAAAATAAAAGTTTTCCATACAAGGACTTTTGCATGGATCGGTCAGTTTGTATGACAGCTATATGTTATAGTGATCCGATGTGGGTGATTCCGACAAATGAGTAGCATCTTAGGGATAGAAGGAGCTGTGCAAAATTTCAGATCGATAACTCATAAACTAAAGGACCAGTTCGCGTATATACAGACAGGGCATGGCTAAAGCGACTCAGCTTGTCAAAACTTGTAGCACCTACAATTTCACTAAAACCAACAAATGTAGCGATTTCAAATTAAAAATGTAAAGAATGGCGCTGAAAATGAAACCGAGGCAAAATTCGATGCTTTAATCCTTTAAAAATGTAAGGAGAGTAGCGCTGAATGTGAAAGTAAGGCAATATCCTATGTTTCGAACCTGGAATATGTGCCGAATATATATAGCATTGGATTGCGAAAGTCAGAAATTCACTTAAGACTCACATATGTATTTCGCAATCTAATGCTTTGAAATCGCTAAATGTAGATATTATTTAAACTTAAACCTGGATCTCTACTGCACAAAGTACATCATTTCTTCATGAATCAAAAACCTTATTGGTCTCAAGCCAGTATCACTTTACTTTTGTCATTTTTAAGTTCTCCTACAACTTTTGATAATCTGAATCTGAATTTGAATTTCTGTTTTGCATTCACAGGCGCTATGGCACAAAATGCAGTGGCTGCGGTCAAGGCATCGCTCCCTCCGATCTCGTACGTAAGCCGCGCGACAAAGTATTCCACCTCAACTGCTTTACATGTTGCATCTGCCGCAAACAGCTCAGCACCGGCGAACAACTCTACGTGCTGGACGACAATAAATTCATCTGCAAGGACGATTATCTGCTGGGCAAAGCGCCTGGTTGCGGGCATAATTCACTGAGCGGTAAGTGCGTCAATGGAAAATTTATAGAGAAAATTGAGATAGGCGAGTAAATCAAAAGAAAAAATATTAGTTTTGAAACTTCTTTAACTTTTTGATGTTAGGTGGATGGATGGATGACACGTATGATGCAAATGTTACCGAACTTCAAGGGATGATTTGTAATATACAGACACTTGAATTTGTGGCTGAGTAGACTAAACACGTCTGCAACATTTTTTACGATTTCGTAGCTGTAATTTCATGAAAAACACAATTTCAACGGAACTCGTTGTAAAAATTTTTTTTTCAAGGCAGTTTAAATAGACTAATCCGGGTCAATTTTGATCATGAGTGCATTCTTAGCGATTATAATAAATAAAATAAATATGTAGTAATGCAACACTGAAGGAAAAGTTATTTGTAACACATGCCACACAGTGTCGCCAGGCAGTTGCACGTCCCTTCCGTTGCCTTTTGCCATCAAATCGTTGCAAATGAGAACTCCATACCAAAGTCGAACATAAATTCTAAGGCATAAAATTCGAAATGTATTAATGTTATTGTCGTGAAATATTACTGTGCTTTAAAGTGCTGCAGATTAGAGCTGAAGGCTGCCCCAGCAGCGAAAGTGATGGGGGAGCGGAGAACATGAGCGGCAACAATATGTTTGTTAATTAGCTGACTTACATGTGTTTGTTGGGCATATGCTAATGCATTAACACAGATAGAAACATAAATAGCGGACAACAACAACAATAATAGTTGCAACAACAACAGACATTAACCACAAAGCTGCTGGCTGGCTGGCTGGCAGCAACAAAATTTACAATCACAACATAAGCAATTTAAAGTGCATTGTAAAGTTGTTGTTGTATTTATTGTTATTGTCATATTTCGTTGTTGTTGCATGTATGTTGCAACGCATGCATTTACTAATAATTTTCTATTGTTTTATGTTAATGTCACAACAGACGACACATGCATCTATTGCAAAGTGCATGCATAAGCAAGCAATAAAATACAACAAAAGCAACAACAATTAAGGCAGCTGCAACAGCGACGATGACAACAACAACATCGCTATTTGTTGTGCTTTGTCATTTTGAACTGTATAATGCGCTGTTGCAAATTTACAGTGCAAGCAAAATATGCATTACAACAACAATAACAAAAATTGCGACAGCAACAACAAAAAACCCAACACACTAACAAACGACAAATGCCACATGGGCGCAGCAACAGCAACAGCAACAGCAACAGTATTCACCGGCGACAATGCAAATTATTAGCAACAACAACACCAACAATGCAACAAACATTTAGGCAACAGCTGCCGTTGCTGTCGCTGCATTAATAGTTATTTGTTATTGTTATTGCTGTTATTAACTTTTTGTTGTTGCTATTGTTCTTATTGTATGCCTAATACGTGTTTGTTGTTCTTGTTGTTGCAACTATTGGCATTTTGTCCATTTTGCTTCGGCATTAGTCGTCCGTCCACGCCAGCAGCCACGTGATAAGCACAAATGTTGTCGCATATTACTTCGGCCATTGTTCATACAATTTGTTATCCAACATGGTGTATTTAAATGCAATTTCGTTAAATAATACTTGGGGAATTCGATAATCAAATTTTGTTCGTTCGCCTGCCATTTGCGGCGTGTTCGTTTCGTATGTGTCTCTGTGGCGTGTCTAACGCCAATCGTCCAATCTTGTAAATGATTTGTTTGAATTTGATTAAAATATTTGTTTTTTCTTGTTTTTGTGTTTTGGAATTTTTTGTTGTCAGCAATTACTTAATGGCAGCATAATTATTTTGTTGCCACTGTTATTTTGGTGGATTGTTGCAATAGTGTTTGCATATATTGTTAGAGATGGAAGTCTTGTTCGGTCTGGTAAGAGATTTTGAAGTGGAAAATGGCCTCCGTCTATTATTAAATTATATTCACTAAGACAAAGCTATTATTTCCCAATTTGATTTATCTTCATATACATATTTTACACGGGAGTTTTTTAAACTTTTGCAATACATTTTTTAACATTTTTTAACTCAAAAGCAAAAACTCCCATAATCCTAAAATATTGACATGCTAATACAAAAGTTCCACACTACTGAAAGATCTGATGGTTTTTTTCATAAAAACATTCCTCTAATAGTTATACGCAGTTAAAGTTCTGCATCGATTCTACTGTATTCATGCAGTACACCATGCCGTATGAGTAACAATTGTGTAAATCACTTATAAGGGCCGACGAAAAAGGTAATCGAATCATAAGGAAATGCTTGCTCAAGATTCTGACGTGTGTGAAACTTCATTTTTTCGTCTAGTAGAGACACATACCCCAAGAAGGTCAAACCAGAGACAGATTTTTTAACCAATCTTAACAATGCTGCGTTGGTTATAAATAAAAGAAGACTCCGAAAAAGCTAATAAACCATCACGGTACCATAAATTTAACTACATTCTAAGCAACGGAACCACGAAAATCCTGTTTTTGAGGAATTCCCACTTATTCAAGAATACAATCACTAACTTGATCAGGGTAGATAGTTTTGGTAAGAAAAAAAAAAAGATATGAAACCCATTGGAAAGGAAAATAACAAAAATGATAGAAAAACTAAATTACTTGTGATCAGCGTTTAGGAAGGGACTTAAAACCAAACAAAAATTTTCATTTCAACATAAAATTCTTATGTGAAAACATCAAATTTTTTTGAAAGATCAGTAGGCCTTATGTTTGTCAAAATCTCTAATTTCTAGTGGCATTAAAAACATATACAATATTATGGTAGAATTTCTAAGAAAATGCTAAAACACAGGATGCTAAACAGCTGCTACCACGAAAAAAGAGATAAACGAAATAAAAAATGCTCCTTTCAATCGTCTTGAACCCGCAGTTATTTCCAGGCAGGCCTTCGAATTATGGTGCTTGGCATGTGAGAAAGCATTTTCTGCTTAAAATTATCAAAAAAAAAAAAATTAAAAAAACAAAAAAATAGTATAACAATAAATGCATTCAGATAGTGAGTGTAGAACTAGATACAATTTTCATTTTAACTAAGCTAAAATATTCTTACAACTAGGCTCATATCTCCGAAAATAATTGCCGAATCAACTTTGAATTTTCGGATAATATTTTTAAATATAGTATGTGCATTGTATATACCAATATGTAAAAAATTAGATTTGTTTTGAAAGTCACAATTGGACATAAACCCTTAAGAGATAATAAAGTCGGGAGGTTCTGCACGGGGTGTACGCAAAATCTTACAATAACTCTTATTTCTATTCAAAGATATAGCGAATGAATTTAGAAAAGATTTGCTTTGATATTATCGAAAAAACCCACACACACACAGTTGTGGAAACTGCTTTCCAAGTACTATCCATTCATAAAAGGGAGCGTTCGAAACTGCCTCAACGTTTTCATTCCAGAATTTCTTTTTCACATATACGCAAGCATATAAATTATATATTTTCACATGAAACTATAAAATACTATATATAATAAATTAATAGATAAAGTTGATATAGATATACTATACATATATACAATTAAATAATTGCTTAGTACAGGACCCCACTTGAAGCCTTGTTAGCTGCATAAAATATCGTTAATGGCATAAAGCCACAATCCACTGCGATAACTATATTCAAATAAGCGCTATAATATATATTTTTATATTAGCTAATGTGTATATATGCAAGCGATAATATTCATATATCAGATCTGTAAGGGAATAGTCAACCATTTGCATATGATTTATGCTCATACGCGCTGCTTCACATCGATAGTAATGGCACTTGATTTATAAGCCATTAAAATTGTCAGTGTAGGTGTGTGCATATCTGTGTAAAATGTGGCTTTGCTAACTAGGAGGATGTAGGGTTATATGTACATACATAAATACAAAGCGGTATATGTTTTTTATCTGTGGGTGTTATAAATAATATGTAAATTGAGTTTCCGAATTTAACGTTTTGGAAATTTTCGAAATAGATATTTTTAAAAGAAAGTAGTGATTTTGAGCTGTGAGCAAACTGTTAAGGAAACTTTTTTTTTAAAATATTTTTTAAATTTCATAAAACAATAAAACAAATTATTTCGAAAATCAGTGAAAATTATGGAATTTTTTTACTATAAAATTTTTTTAAAATTTTATTTTAAAAAAATATTTCAAAATTTTTATAAAAAAAAAATTGTTTCAAAAATTTTTATTAAAAATATATATCAACATTTTTTATTAAAAAAATTATGTTTATTATACGGTGACAAAGCAAATATTACAACCCAAATTTGTAGAATGCTGCGGAACACACGTTATGTTGAAATTAAAATATTATATATTTTGATAATTTTTTTTTTAATTTGTTATAAAGAAAAACTTTTATAATACATATTTTTTAATAAGCAATTTGTTTATATAACTATTAACTATCAAAAACCTTATTTAAAAAAATTTAACAAAATTATATAATATTTTAATTTCGATATACCGCGAGTTCGTCGGTCTTCTACAAATACATATATAAGCTCCCATATTTGCTTTGCCAACGTTTATTTCCGCCTCTTTTAAATAGCTGCAGGCGAAATTTGCGCAACTTCACGCGTGAGTACTTGAGTATAAAATGTTGCACATATGTAGAATTATATATACATATATAGGCTCAATAATATTTATATAAGTGTATGGCAACTTCCTCTTTTTGCGTGCAACATCATTTAAATTTCCACAGCACTACATCTACAGCGCGTCTAGCAACACAAATACGTGCTCGCGCCTTCCGGTATGCTACACACACATATATACATTAAAATATTCTAAATTCTCCTTACTATACTTTCAACAAAAAAATAAAAATGGAAAATACAGCATCTACAAGCCTCTCCTATACACGTACTCTGCCACAGGCGCTTGTGTTTGCGCACCAGACACGCACATATCTCACTTATGCCTTATCACTTCAACATGATCAGCTTTAAAATTTATTTGCGCGCGGCTTTAAGGAGCATAGAAATATACATATATATACATACACGTATGTATGTATGTATTCCTACTCCTGCTTGAATTGGAAGGAGTACGCATAAAAACCTTCAAAAAGCATTTACTTAATTTTCCATTCGTGCGTTCGCGTATATTCACATGCGTTACTCCTGCCGCTGAGCTGCCGTTGCAAGCATCTTTACTCCCTCCTTGCTGCCTGCTGACTGCACCCACACTAACATTTCGGCTGCCATTTTCACAGTATACATATATTTTACAGCGCGTTTTCGCTGCGTAAAGCAAATATTTGCCAAGCGTTTAACGAAAAATCTGTCTCCCGGGAAGGCAACCAACGCGTTCTGCACTTCATTTGAAACTTTTCCGTATTTTAAAGCGAGTGCTTTTGCGATTTTGTTTCAACATTTTGCTTTTTATCGAATGCTTCTCTTCATATTTCAATGGTTTTTTAGTTTTTTTTCTTTTATGCTTTTTAATTTTCGTTCGTGGAGTTTTTTTTCTGTGCGCTTTGTTCTAGCTTTAATCGTTGTGCTGCAACATTTATTTTGTCTTTGTTGCCGGCATGAATTTTCGCTTGCTGCTCTATTTTCCAGTTGTTGCTTGAGGAAAATTCAATGAAACGAAAAATTATGTTGTCGCAGCGGGCAAGTCTTTTTTCTAATTGTAGAAAGTGCGCACGTCGGTGTAAGTGGCTATGCAGTGTTGCAGTGTACGAGTGTGTAGGTAGAGTTGTATAGCGCGGTGTGGAGTCATGCGTCGCGCCTGAGTGAACTCTAAAATTGCCTTGACGAAATGTAAATAATCAAGTTGTCAAACAAAATATCAATTTCGGAGAGAAAATTCATTTCACTAGAAAGGTTTATTTTTGAAAATTGTCTTTGGCATCAAATGATGGTAAAAAAATATATCAACATCTATATATTTGATGCTTGACGAGTGCACAAACATAACATTTGCAATTTCGGTTCTTTGAGTGGAAATAACACAGAAACAAATACTTAATTAAATTAAGGAAAAAAATAAAAAAATTAAAATAATTAAAAAAGAATTAATAATTAAAAAAATTGAAAAAATTTAAAAAAATTTAAATAATTAAAATAATTACAAAATATACAACTTAATAAACAAATTTTAAAAATTAAAAAAGAATTTAAATAAAAAAAAAAATTAAATAATTAAAAAAACAATATATTAACAAATAAACAATATTTTTTTTTCAATAATCTCAATGTGTAAAAAGTTATTTAAATTAATTTTTTTAACGAACAATTTTTTTTATTAAAAAAAATAAGCAAAAACAAAATTCTAAATAATAAATAAAATTTGCTTAAAAACAAAAGTTAAATAATATAATTTTTTAATAAGGCCAACTTGGGAAAACAGTTGAGATAATTTTTTTTTTCAATAATTTTAACTTGTAAAATTTATTTTTAATTCAAACAATATTATAAAAACATGCAAAAATAAGCAAAAAATTCAGAAACAACTATTTCTGCAAAATAACATAATTTGAAAGTTAAAAAACACATGTACATATGTATATTTATGTATTTTTTTAATAACCTCAACTTGTAAAAACCGTTAAAATTAAAATAAAATTGAATTAAATAACTATTACAAAACAAAAAAAGAAACAAAATTTATTTTAAAATTAATTTAAAAAAAATTAAAAATATATTTTTAATTATTAAAATTAATTTTTATAGTCTCAATAAAAATTGTAACAAGAAAAAAATTAAAAAAAAAAATATGTTTAAATAAAAATATAAAAAATAAATATAAACAGAAAATAAAAAAAAAATCTTAACAATCGCAATTTCTAAACATTTCAAAGACTTATATGCAACAATTTAAGACATTGTAGTCGTGTTGCTTGAAACATTTATTTTGATCTAGTAGGTACTTGGCGTATGAGTAACCTTTTTTCAAGAAGTATTTTGCTGTCGAAAACGTGAAGTTTCTACTCAATTCGTTGGGAATAATACCGAATCAGGATTACAAACTTCTATAAGAAATTATAGTACAATGAAACAACAAATTAATCTTTAAAAAGCGTATTCTTCTTCTTTTTTATAGGCATAGACCCCGCTTATGCGGTTATGGCCTTATTAAGAATTCAAAATCTATAGTATAAGCCAATACTGACACTTTTGAAAAAAAAATCCCAAAGTACATAAATATATTAGTTAGGATAACCCATCGCGCCCCTTTAATATAATTCTTCTAGCCTATAGCAATTGCCAGCTAATATTTACCTAACGCCTACACGGATAACACAATTTCTATTTACTTTAAAATTGTGTAAATGACTTTTAAAGTGAAACATGCCTACATATACATCACAAAAATATACTAACGCAAGCGTAAATACACAGTGTGGATACAAATAAATAGAGATTGCCTTTGAAAATTTTCACAGGAAAGGAAAAGAGTATTCAACCGAATTTGCCGCTTTAGTTAGCTACTGCATTTGCGTTCCCTATTTTCCAAGTATTTCTACATTTACATATTTTTCTTTATCTCCTCACATTTCAGCTTCTACCTCTGCTTTACATTTCTCTACTAAAATTCGTACCACCACCAGCTTATTCGCCTAAAAGTATGCTTTTTTGCAGCTTCTTTGCTTGCACCACCCACAATTTGTGTCTATGTCTGCATTTATTGGCATATCTACACTTAAGTCGTCTTGCCACTTAGTCCTTTGCTTATATGCTGCCTTCACGCTGTTGCTTCTCCCAGTGTTGGCTTCTCCTTTTGAGCTGCTCGAAATTTCTTATTTTCCATTTCTTGGAATTTATTTTTTCTCAAAACAACTTTCAAGCATCGCTAAGCACCCGCAGCATTTACTTGCGCTTCGATTGGCTTTGAAGACGCCATATTTGTCTGACAGACACCTGCTCTAGCAAGGACACAGGAGCTTGCATGGAGGATATACATACATATGTACATACATATAAAGAAATATAGTATATCGAAATTCAAATAAGTTCAAGAAATTTGCACTATTCACATTAGATATAGTTCTTTGACAGCAATTTTCCTCTATGGAAATATTTCAATAATTTTTTTTTATCTTGAAATTTACAACTTTTTGACATACTAAAAGTTGGCAGCGATTTTTTCTCGCAAGCAAATAAACACATTTTTTGTAGCATAGTTACATATACAGAGTTTCTTACACCCACATGTATGCTTCACTTACCCCAAAAAGGCAGGTTAACATATTCATTTTCTCACACAGCAGCGTTTTTGCTCTCTTTCTTACACTCTCACTCACCACTGCTTGCGCTCTTTCTTATACTCTCGCATATGTAACGGTTTAATTAGCATTAAATACTCCCACACAAAATACTGGAGTACTTGTGTAATGTGCACTTTTAGGCGCTTGCGCTGTAGAGAGAATTTATTGGGATTTTTTTGATATTTTATTACTCTATTATTTCAGTTATGCATGACGTAGCTGTCTCTCTCTAACTTCTACTAGAGTGTGGAAAAAATAAAAGAGTGCTTATGTTTCAAGAATATATTTCACATTATATTTTTTCATCATAACGCCAAAAAGTAGGCCATAAAATTTTATTATTATTTTTATTTTGACGATAACAAATAATTCCCAATAAGAAATATTCCTTTTTTGGCAAAAAAAATTATAAGAAATAAAAAACTGGGCTCCTTCCGGATGTTTTCTTCTACTACCGCGCTACACTCTCGTTTCTTTTATTACTTTTTGTGCAATGTGTAAATGCTACGAATTAAATCCTCTCTTTAGAAGTGAGCGAAATCATTTCCTACGTAAGGTTCGACGCTCTTTTAACGAAAAATATGCTCTTAGGTTGCGAAACGCAATATTTTCGTAGCTCCACTGATGCACATGATTTTGTAACTGTATATACACACTGTTCCATATACATATAAGCGCTATATGTACATATACACACACGTGTATATGTGAGTATTCACAATTAACATAATTAGGAGTGGTAGTAGTAGGTGTAAATGTTTGTGTTTTCTTTCTACTGAAGCAGAGGCAAATGTCGGTATGTACTACCATACATACGCACGCATACACACACACATAAACAAACTTACTTAGCCAGTACATGTGTGTTGTGGCCGTTTATAAAAGGTCATTAATGTTTTGATTTTAATTGTGTTAATTACGTGCGCGACGGATTTTGCTTTGCTTTGTGCCACGGCAGCGGTAAAAAGGATACAAATTAAACAATTAAAAAGTAGTTACAATGAGATAATCCCTAAATGTCAGCAGGTGTGTGAAAAAAATATTTTTTTTAAGAAAATGTGTGTGAAAATAAAACACAACAGCAGCCAAATGACGAGTTAGAAAGCTAAATAGTGAAGTGTGACCGCTTTTGTAATGCGTAAAGTGCCTATAAGACGCTATGGAGTGCAAAATGTACAAAAGAAGTTAATAAAAGGTTGTAAGCAAATAAGAAAATTAATAAAAATAATAAAATTAAAAAAGAAAAAAATAAAAATAGGAACCAAAATTTAAGAAATCTGAAAAAAGTTGTAGAAATATAAAAATTTAAAATAAAAAAATTTTAAAATTAAAAAGAAGTTAAAAAATATTTTAAAAAAAGTTAAAAAAAAAAAAGTTTACAATTTTTATTTAAAAAATGTTAAGCAATTTTTTGTATGATATTCCTGCTGAATTCCTTTGACAATGAAACGCTGCTGCTAAAAAGCTTAACGAATATGCGAGTGAATGCCGACGGTTGTTGCCAAGTAAGACGATATACCGACGGCGGTCGGAATATATTGCCGTCGGAGATTTTTTTCATACAAATTACTTTTTTAGAAAAATTCAATTGAAATTAAAAAAAAAAATTTTTGATAAAATTGATTCGAGTTTTTTTCATGCAAATAACTACACCTTTATATAAAATCTCAATTGGAATTGGAATTAAAAAATAAAAATAAAAATATTTGAAATATAAAATAATAACTGAAAATTAACACACACTTATGTATGTAAATACATATTTGCATACTTGGTTTTCATTTCATTTCATTGTTGTTGCAAGTGTACTGTACGTATTAACATTAATTGCAAAGACCGTACTTAAAGATGACTGTGTTCAGTAAAATAAATGACGGAATATGTACTAAATCATTATTTATTTGTGTGAAGAATATTTCCAGAGAAAAGTTGAAAAGCAGATGTGACGCATGAAATTTTGCGAGAACCGAAGTGACTTGTATATTTGGTAATAAATTCAAAAAATAATACAAACAATTTAGAGAGTTTATTCTTAGTAACTTTTTGGTATAAAAATTGAAGTGGGAAAGTGTAAGGTTATAAAATAAATAGAAATAATAATTATTTGAAAAATAGATTTGGCGCTTCTGAAAACTGCAATAATTAATAACCATAATAACCAAAAACACTAACCACAATGTGTAATCATCGAGGATTCTGAAAACAACGAATGAGCGACGGCAAATTCGGGGAAACCTCTGGAAGCCAAATGTCACTGTTATAGGCTTTATTGAATATTTATTTGGGCATATAGTAAACTGTGTACTTGTATATCGGCATTATGATACAAAATGGCGTCTAGTGCGGCGATCTTCGGTATCACATTTTTAAAGAAGAAAAAATTACAAGTTAAATAGGGAGTAATAATAAAAAGAAAATTTTACGCCGATTATTTAACAAGGTAACTGAGAAGCTACAGTTAAAATTTCAAGCAGATATTTTTATTATCTTCGACTACCACTATCGTCGGCCGAGCTGGAAAGTGCAGTTTCGTGAAAACCCAATTTAATGATTTTGCTGAAGTTGATTAGCGTGATAACTTGCGAACCTATAACGAATTGGAAGAAGAAATATTTATATTCTCACAATTCTAATAAATAAAAAAATATTTTTAGAACTCTAAAGCGGATTTTAAGGCAAACAAAATTTAAGATTTTTTGAAAATCCTAGGCTGACCTAACACTTTAATCAAAGTAAATTCTGAGAATCTGTACTAAAGTTGAAATTAAATTCTATGTTATATTAGTACTTTTTGTAGCATCAATTTCGCAATATTTTTTCGAACTAACAGGCCTATTCTAGACAGCCGATCAATACGAGTTCGTGCCATTTATGAAAATGCTTTAGGAAGAGAGCGAAATGAAGTGTTTAAGTTTCGACAGTAAAATATAAAATTATTGGCATAATTATTTTTGACAGTTTTCCGGCGGTTACCCCTCAGCAAGTCTTGTTTTCACGCAAATATTGGGTTTTCATGAATGCTATTTGCTATTGAGGGATAATTGAAGTTCGAAAAACTCCTGTATTCGAAGTCAAAGAGACAAGCAGTCACAAGCCGACTTGTGGCAACAGTCTAGCCTAGAGTCACAGCCATAAAAATGGCAGCGCCGACAACAACAAATTCAGCAACAACTAAAAACAACAACATCAACTTAGTGGCTTGCTGGCCTTTCACAGAAAAGGAAAAATAAGTTTGAATTTGTTTGCAGAAATTTAACAAAAAATGTCATTCATACTTTCCCAAATATAACGATTTCTTTTCAGTTTTTCTATAACAGTTTTAGACAATTTTTTAATATAACAGTATATTCCAGCTACTCTCAATTACATATAAAACATATACGCGCCATTATTCGCCTTCAATTCTAAACTGATAAAGAGAAGTTAGTTAAGCAACGTAATAAATCTCATGTTTCGCGCATCATCACGGCTACGTCAAACAACGCACGCACAAAACGCATATTTATACCGAAACTTGCAAATATACGCAATGCTAACTGAGCACCATATCCGCCTCCAGGCAACGAAACAACTAAATTACTTGTTTGCGCCGTCGCTTCTCTATTTTTTATGGCCACTAATCAATCATGCTGCTGTTCCACGGTAGCGATAGTAAAGTGGACACAGTGGCATCCTTGCGCACCTGCCGCCGTCGGCTTTGCCTGCCGCCCTCAAGTGCGCGCACTACCAAGCCAGCATGTCGACACTAGCGCGCCCCGACTAACAACCAACCAAGCAGCGGGGCAACCGACCGGGCGTACAAAGGCGCAACGATTGTAAAGGTCGCACATTTTAATTGCCATTTTAAATTACAACTGCAATGAGGCAAGCGCGCAGACTACAGCAAAAGTCCTTTTTTCGCGCTGTTACAGCAACACCTGTAAGCAAACAAAGGCAGAGATGCGCGCTGACGCAAGCGGCGGCTGTCGTTATCATTGTTGTGTTTTTGCTCAGTTGTTGTTGTTGTTACTGTTGTTGTCGCTGCCGTTGACGTGCATTCGCGAAATTGCCAACTCACGCGGCAATTGTGACGGATGAAAATTTACAACTTTCCATAAATTTCCCGAAATGCTGACACCAAGCGACCGACACCGTGTACCGACAAGCGCAGCGTATGCCGACGTGGTGGAGCGCGCAGGAGCTGGGCGGTCGTAAATAGTTGGTAGCTAATGTTTCGAGGCGAAGCGCTTACAGCGGCGGCATATTTACTGCTAAGTACACATGCGGCGGGGCAAGTGTGGGGAAGCGCGCTTGTGGGCGCGTTGGTGATGAGTTCACCCGGCATTTTTAGCGATTTACGTCGAACGCTTAGCTTTCCGTTGAAATGGCGTAGTAGCGCGCACTTGATGGCCGGTGCAGTCGGCTGCTTGGGCTTTGTCGCGCGGCAGCCGTGGCAGCGAACCACACAAATCATCGCCGCGGCGTATGATGGACAATGGTCGAGGCGGGCGTCTTTTTTTTGTTGCTGTGAACATCGTCGGCGGTCATAAATCAAAAAATGTTTAAACGCGCCATGAAAACAATGCCGAACAAGATAACAATAACAATAATTTGTGGCATAGAAAACAGCAGCGAAACAGAAAAAAAAAATAAAGTTTATAACTTGGCGGTGAATACTAACAACTTGCAACTGCAACACAGTACAAAAACAGTTTTTTTAGTAAACTCTCTTTCACTCAACACTAGCGCAATCCTTTGCCTATAGACACCACATCAAAGCCAAAGAGACAAGCAGTCACAAGCCGACTTATGGCTACAGCTTAGCCTAGAGTCACAGCCATAAAGATGGCAGCGCCGACAACAACTGCACTCCAACTAAAAAAGCAACAACATCAACTTTTGCGCTTGCTGGCCACTCACGCGCCGCCTTTTTTACATGCCAGCCTTTTTCTATCACCGCTGCTGCTGCTGCTACCAACTGCTGCCGCTGTACCCACCAACCGCTTCTCGTACTCTCCGCGCGCCTGTCATGTCTAACATCCTAATGACTTTTCTGACATTTTAGGCGTGAATCTATGTAGTCAAACAGAGAGTCCGTCACACGCTTAGCACGACCACCATTTGCGGCCGTTAAACGTTTTGAGTTCTTGTAGGAAATTGCAACTGCCACAAGCGTGAGGCATGCGGCAATGGGCGCAAAAAACAGTAGCCGGTTTATGGCACTAGCGAACAACACAAAAAAACACAAAATGAGGCGAAAAACCCAAAGTGAAGAAATGACAAAAACTCAAAGGAAAATTTTTGCGCGAAAAAACGGAATTTTAAACTGCAAATGGGCTGTTTGTCTACTGTCTGCTGGTACTTGGCGGCTCGCTGACTATTACAGCAGCATGTCATTCGGCTCATCGTTAGCCAATGCATTGGGGTGGCGATGGTGATGGTGCTACTGGTGAAAAAAGAACATCATTTTTTAACAGTCTGCCAATCTGATTGTGCAATTTTTTTCGCTGCTGTTTTTGTAAGCGCGCTCGCTCGCAGCAGCAGCGCTTTGAAATGACTCCTGCGTTGAGACTGTCAAAGAAATGTCAGCAGGGGTTGCAGCTTCGCTGTTGCTTGTGTAATAATGATGGAATTTAAAAGTATTTAGAGGTACTTTGACTGCATGGGAAATAATTAAAAACAAAAACCGAATGCTAATTGAATATTACTGCATAATTATGGTGCTGTATTTGTCTTAAGTGTGAGTTTTCGAAAAATACTTTGGAAAATACTTTGTTTAAGGCACCATAATGTGTGTCTACAATCGAAGTATTGATTAAAATGCATTTTTAAACTTCTCTACACAATCATGTCCATAACCAGTAAAGTAATTACCGTAGTTGTCACTTATTTATATTTACAGCATTTTAAATATGAAGTTTTTGCAATGAATGTATGTAATTTATATGCCTATTAGTATAAATGTGTGAGACGAAGGTGGGCCTAATATATTTTTAGTATGCCAAATACCGCAATTTTATGTATTTTTAACAATAATCAATACGATTGCCTAGATAGATATAAAAAAGTTCCCTATATTCGTTCTAATATATTCCCATATTCAGATTTTACCTATAAACCAAGGTAGATAATTATAGAAAACAAAACAAAAGAAGAAAAGAAAGAAAGTCTGCAAAACTATTTTTCATAAAAATTTTGAGTTTATGAGATAAAAGTGTTAAGGGGTTACATGGGTTTACGGAATTTAAAAAAAAATCGAATTGTGTATTGTCTTATTAAATTCTACAACACTTCTCGAATCTTGTCCTAAATTTTTAAGTTGAATAGTTTCGGAGATACAGCCTTGAGAAAGTGTGCCCTGGAGGCTAGCTTCTCGTTTTTCTCGAAACTGTGAAGTCGGTTGGCAAGGTTTCTCGAGAACTACTGAATCGATCTTCATGAAATTTTACAGAGGTTTTTGAGGAACAATTCTTAAAGCCTTGGACGAAGGATTTTTTTTCGATAACAACAATTTGAAAAAAAAAATGTCGCGAAACTGTTACTGAAATTTTAATTTTTTTGTAAAAATTTCTGCAAAAAATTCTATTTTCAGTTTTTTGTCCTTCGTCCAAGTTCGAAGTTAAGGTTTAACTAGAACACGTATTTTTTCACTTTAGATGATCCGATAAGGAGTTAGCTTGCCAACGCAGGCGGATCTTTTTTCCGAGAGGTCACCGGAAATGGCGTCGCAATGACCGAGTTTAAAATATTTTTTTCCGAAAATTTCATAATTTCTTTGTTTACACTATTAACAAAAAAAAACTCGAATCAAATATTTGATTTTTATATGAGAAACAAATTTTTGAAAAAGGTTGTTTCTTACCCGAGGAAATCCATGTAACCCCTTAATACTAAAGTTGTAGATGTTTTCATTACCAACAACTCTGTCGTATACCATAACTTTCTTCTATATGACTCGTTGTTTTGTCGGAAATCGAGTTATTTTCCCTTCTTCTTTCCGACCTTTCGATTGTTACTATTTTCAAAGGCTTTCGAACTAGTCTACTAAACAAAAAAACAAGCACATACATTTTCAAACCTGCAAATCTTTCACTACGAATAATGCGATTTTTGAAAATAATTTCGGTAAAGTTTTGGTTACTAAGCAACTCAAATGTAGGTTTAACGGCCTAAAGTTTCTATGTATTACAAAGTAAAAAAATCGGAAAATTGGATATTTTTCGAACTAAAATAGTACAATAATTAGTATACTTCCACCACTATATTCGAAGAAAACTTAAAAAAGTTTAACCTGAAATAAATTTGGAAAATTAGAAAATTTTAAAATATAAAGGAGTTCCTCTAAATTCGCGTTTAGAAAAAATCTATTCATTTGGCATATTTTTAATGTAGATATAACTAAAAGCATGTTCTATAGCGGACGTAAACGAAAACATGTCGGTTCATGAGATATCGAAAGCTAAAGCTGTATACCGCTCTGACTATTCTCGTCGCTTATTCGGCTTGAAAAGCATTTTCGGAAAAGTATTGATTTTTTAACTTTTGGTACGAATCTGATAAAACTGAAAAACATATTTAAAATCTGTAAATTATTGTTGATTCACTAAAGAACGCGCTTTTTGGACATTTTTTCGATTTCATGCTCCTCTTGTTTAGCAATTTTAGACAACGCCTTGAAATAAAAATGTTAGTCTTTGCAGGCACTTTTCACCAGTAAACCACTCATTATCACAAAGGAAACTTTCTTCAGCAATTTCATAATGTTTAAGGCTGAGCACACAGTGGCGTTTAAAGCTAAGATACTTCAATACTTCCTACCTTCCTCCATAATTCCATAATTTGACCTATTCTAATCTTTACTACAGACATTTCGGACCAAAAAACTATTGGAGATGTAAATGTAGAAGACATACCTGAAATAAAAAAAGAAAGAAAGTTGTTTCAATATTTTATAATGACTATTACAAATAAATAAAAGATAATTTGTTATTTCATAAGCATATATACAGCTTGTATTATATTTTTAACAATAAATACTTCTAATAAAAATGTGCAAATATTTTTGCAATTTAAGAATTGATTATTCGAAGGTTTTTTTGGACTTTTACACATACACATATATTTAACTGTTTTATTGCTATCAGTACGTAAAGAAGAAGAACCATTAAAGGGGTAACCAAAACATTTAAATGTATTATGTGTGTTTTCGGGTTAAGAAAAATTATGTTAGGTGCATATACATATGTATATAGTATTCGCATATATTTATTCACAACCTTACTCTAGTTTAAGTATTATTTTTTTTCCGATGTATGTACATAATGTATGATATTTATATAAAAACGGATGTGCGCATTTTCGTAAAATATAGCTTAACGAGCACAAAGGGTCAATAAAGCAGCCAACAGGCGGTTGGGAAGGCTCAACAAAGCAGGGTTAGGTATGTAGAGGGCGGTCACAACTTGGCAGTGGTTCGGTTGGGAATGAAAGAACGAAGGGATATAAAATTAAAATATAAAAAAGGGGTCAACATACAAGCAAATAAGGTAAAAGTTATATATTTTCAACTACACTCTTATATACTATACTTATACATATATGTGATAATATATATACATATAAAAATGGAGTGTTACACTTTGTCGTAAATGTGAGCCCTAACATACCAACATACATAAAAGGGTCATATGTACTTTCCAGATATTGGTGTACTTGAAGAAGTATGGATGAGCCGATCTTCCTAGCTCATGGTTATCGTCCCAACATTACAAAATTGAAGATTTAAAATAAAATCGTCTTAGATACGAATTTCTTACTTCTCCCTGGTTATATCTTAAGAGATAATATTGCAGGCGAGGACTTTGTAGGAACAACTTTGGTAAGACAAGTGAGAGACTGTGACAATTTTCCTATAAAAAAAGTTTGAAAAATATAAAAAGCACACCACATGTTGCAAACACACAACTTTCATCAGCGAAACGGGCTTCCTGAAGCTCCATACAAACTCTCACATGCTCATGACAGTTATTTTGGTCCACTTGCGGCCACTTGGCTGCTTTATGGATTACTTGAGTAACCGAAGAGTTACACTTTTAACGACATCAACTGCTGAGCCAGCAACTGACGGACCAATACAACATAGCGTACGAGCCACAAAGTGGTTGCAGAACGTACCGAGATCGACAACGAAGACCGAACCGGACAGTGTTGACCATATTTTATTTTATATGGTGGTTTTTAAGAGATTTTTTTGCTGTTTTTTGTTGTAAAGCGCTTTTTTATTAGTGTCATTTATAGTTGATGCTGCAGCTATTGTTGTTGCAGTGTTAGCCACAACATTAAAGTGAACTTTATTTGCCCTTACAGCCAGAGCATTTATTTTGGTTTGCCTGTGTGTGTGTGTGAGTGAGTGGCATGTACAATAACTATAACAACTGTTGGCTTGATGCCGGCAATGATGTTGGCGATGACCAAGGGTCACTTTATGGTTGTTGTTGCCAACTTTATTACCAGCATATATGTGCGAGCGGAAACACATGTACATACATGCATATTTACATGGGAGTATATATCTTTACATACATGTGCGTGTGTGTGGGTATGCATGTAGTGTAAGTTGAACTTGCGTTTGGGCGATATTTTATTTTTATGACGTGATTCGTTGCTTTTCCTACTTGTTGTTGTTGTTGGAGTTTTTTACTCGCTGTTACCGCTGTGGAAATACATAAATTTCAATGCTATTTTCGGTGCGAAGTTATGTTCGGCAATAAATTTGATACACTTTGCGGTAAAAAGGGCCGCACTCGAGAAAGCACAAACCAACCAACACACACACACACACATGCAAACATTCACACTTTGAATGGCACTTTTTACTATCTGCTGGTCTACTTGTTTATTTACTATTATTGTTGTTGTTGTTGGGCGTATGTGAACTTTATATGCGGTTATGCTGTTGTTTGTCGGTTTTCAGTAATGCGATATTTCAAAAAAGATGATAAAAATCATCATCACAATAAAGTAAAGAGTTGAATGTTGCATAAAGTCAGAGGAATTAATTTTTTTTGTTTAAGAAATGCTGCAACACCCATTTCATACATCGGTTATAGTTGCTTTATGGCGTTTATTTAAGTTCAGCTGCGCATAAATTTAGCTGAAAATGTAGTTCTTACGTAAAAAGATTTTTAGATTGAAGTTATGAGAGTTACAAAGTGTTTCTACAGAAACCAAAGAAAGGACACAGAAATCGTTCCAGTACAAGAATCACCAAAAACTAAAAATTTTATATTAAAAAATTAGTAAGCTAGCATTTATATTGAGAAAAATATAAAACATTGTCATTAAAAGATCGGCTCGAGAGGGAGAACCGATGAGAGTCGGGTAAATGTCGAGTGGAGAGTCAATATACATAACTGAAACCAAATCATCAAAAGTTTGGCAACTCGCCAACTTTTCACGAAATTATTTGGGAAATGTTTTCTGTTGCTATAATGATAACAACAACAAGCTTTGAGTTAAATGAAATAGCTGTTCTTATCGATAAAAAGTCTTAATATTACTTTTTCTTTTGAAACTGCCATGTATGAAAGCTTAAAATCTGTCTGTCACCCAAAACTTGTTAGATAGCCTTAATTCCATGGTTCTTCACCAATCCTGTTTATTACCGTAATAGTTTTTAAAAGAGAGCTAATATTTCCTGATAGCTTTAACTGATGAGAATATAGCTTCAAAAAGGTCTACACTCGAATTTAATTAATACACTATTACTAATGTTCTTTTAGTTCGAAACATCTACGAAAATCACAAATATTCCCGATGATCTCTAATATTGGCTAGTCGAAAAAGTCTTTTCGTATTTTGTGAATAGATGTTGTTGCAATCATATATCCAGTGCTACCAATCACATTGTGTCATAACATATATTGTTAGAAAGGTGAGATTTTAAGCTTCATTTAACCAAATAAATTCGAAGAAGTTGAAAAAAAAGTTCCAGCTGTTTAAAAATTAGTGAAAATAATAAGGAAATTCGCTGTATTTAAAAATTTTTGTATAAAAAGGGAAGAATGCCACGCAAGCCACAAATGAAGTTTGTGAAGCTTACGGAGACGATGCTGTATCAGTTCGTGTAGCACAACAATGGTGCGCTAGCTTCCGTTCTGGAAATTTCGATGTAAAAGATGCACCTCGCTCCGTTCGACCTATTGTTGAAAAAGTCGATATAATTATGGAAAAGATTGACCAGGACCGTCACATAAACAAGATATCGCTAAGGAACTTAACATTCATCATCAACGGTTTTGAAACATTTAAAAAAAGGCTGGCTAAAAAAAGAATATCGATGTCTGGATACCACATGAATTGTCTGTGCAAAATTTAATGGACCGAAAGGAAATGAAATCGAACCATTTCTGGAGCGAATGGTAACAGAAGACGAAAATTGGATCAAATACGATAATAATGTGCGAAATAGATCATGGTCCAAGCGTAGTGAAGGTTAACAAATGGTCGCAAAGCCAGGATTGACGCCTCGAAAGGTTATGCGGAGTGTTTGGTGGGATTGGAAAGGAAATACGAGCTGCTCCTGCCTGGTCGAACGATTGATTCCACAATTTCCTGTTAACAACTGATGAGACTGAAGCAAGCAATCGAAAAAAAACGGCCAGAACTGATCAACAGAAAAGGCTTCCTAATCCATCAGGACAACGCTAGACCACACACATCTTTGACGACTCGGCAAAAATCATTTAATCTGTCACTGCAGAACTCTTTAAATGGAGTAAAGTTCACTTCAAGAGAAGTCTGTGAAAATTACTTGACGCAGTTTTTCGCCGTGGAATATTTAAACAAGAGTGTATCTTCGAATCTAACAGCACATGAAGATCGTGAAACCTGGACGAGGAGTGCTCCTCTGTTTATCTATCCGCTTGCATGTATGTATATACGCAAACAAGTCCTCCGTTTTTGAGATTTCGATCTGAAATTTTTCAAACGTGATTTTCTTCCCAAGAAGCTGTTCATTTGTCAGAGTCGTCGTTGTCATACCACTTTAAGATATAGCTGCCATACAAAGTGGACTATCAAAGTCGAGTTCTTGTATGGAAAACTTTCTTAATTGACAAGATATCTTCACGAAATTTCGGAGAGATTATTTTCCAAAATAAAGCTACAATTTCTGAACAAATTGTTCAGAACGGAGCACTATAGCATATAGCTGCCATACAAACTGATCGATCATATTTAAGTTCCTGTAAGGAAAACTTTTTCATTTGACAACACATATTCACGAAATATCGCACAAATTATTGTCAAACAAAACGAAAATTTTCAGATCGGTTCGCTATAGCATATTGCTGCCACACAAACTGTACGATGAAAATCAAGTTTTTGTGGTATCTTTTGTATTTGTGAAGGGTATTATACCGGCCTGCAGTCGAAGTTAACTTTTTTTCATTTTTTATAACGTTTGTCTGACATAACCAACAAATCCATTTTGAATAGTTTTTCATATACCCAGCGACCGCTCCTGCCACCGAAGCAACAGTTAAAACATGCGAAAATAGCAATTTTAGCAGAAACTTGCGCAAAACTTGAGCGAAACTTTAAATTTCATGCTTAAATGGACGCCAAAGCAGAGATCCAGTTGTACATATTTTCATAATCCTGCAATGCGCCGCTTGCGCCTTTCTCCCCATTTAAACTGCAAATAACTTTCCACAAATCCGACAAAGTTTTGTACGACAACGAACACATACACGAGCAACCGCAAAAATGTGTGCGTGTGTGTGTGTTCGTAGAATAGCAAAAACTTGGCAAAAAATGTCGACCAAACCCAGCTAAGCCAGCCAACGGCAACGAAGCAGACAGTTACACAAACACACACACACAAAAACAACAAATGAGAAAAAAACTACGAAAAACGGTACAGGAAACGCAACACAGAAAAATCCCACAGCGAAATAAAAATGGAAAAAATCCCGTAATCGTGTCATATTTCAAAAACAGCAGAAAAGTTAAAATCCCAATGCAGAAGACGAAGAAAAAGCACACGAAGCGGCGAAGAGGAAGCATAAGTAAAAACTTCGCAAAGCGACGGGCGACCATTTTGAAATATAAATCCCCAACAGTCAGGAACATGCGCTCGCATACCAACACGTGACGCTGCGCACAAACAGCAAACGGAAGTTACCACTGCGAGATGGGTTAAGAGACGATTCAGCAGCGGCGCGAAGGAGGTGAAATGAGCTGAGGTGAGGTGAGGCGATGGAGAGGGCGCGAGAATAAAGCACAATAAAATCCGGTGAGCTTACCGCGTGGAAGCGACGGGTTGTAGAGGGAAGACGCCCCGGAAACTGTAGTTTGAAAATGCCAAAGTTCGAAAACAAGGTAACTCAGACAGTCAGTGGTTGTCGCGGCATGGTTGGGTGGGCAGGACCGGAAAGGGAATGGAATGGAATAAAAGCATCCAACCAAATCAAACCGCTAAAAGCAACCCTGCGAAAGCGAAGTAAGGTCGCTGTCGATAGGCGGGCAGGCAGGTAGGTAGGACGGTGAGGATGACGAAATACTTGGGTTGGCAATTTTTGTAGACTCAAATAAGCCAAGTGTGGCAGTCGTGGCATCAACAAAAACAACAGAAAAAGTAGTACATACATATTTACTGAGCCCAAAAGACACAAAAGGACAAAGAGCACGGCACTTTGGGGTCGGTGAAAGGTTGGCGGATTGTCGCAAGGCCTCGGTGGGGGCGCAGAGTGATAGGGGGAGAGCGTTAAGCAAAAAAATAAATGCTGCACACGTCACACAATACCAGGCCAGCCCTGAGAATTCAAATCCAACTGTCGAAAACAGCGTAAATACCTATACATTGTTCAACACACACACACATACATACGTATACATATTTATATACACACACACAAAGTCACGAACACTTGTAGAAAAAGGACATTTTTGGGGGACGCTATTGCCACGAGGGATGTGCGCGCCCCGTGATGGCTGAAAAGATGCTGATGTGTAGGTGAAGTGCGGTGAGTTGACGTGAGATGTATGCTTGTATGCATGTGTGTGTGTGTGTGTGTGTGTGTTGGAGAAAAGTTGGGGATCAAACACAATAAAAGCTGCACAGCAACTGACGCGCATGGATAAGTTAAACCACTGGGGAGACGAAATATTGGCAGCTGCCACAAAATGTCTGTGGCAAGCTCACACATACAGAAACGAAAGTGTGTGTGTGCACGTGTGTTATCAAGCTCTCTATTTCCTTTTTCTCATATAGAAAACATATAGAGGAAAATATTCTTTTTTCATTTTATTCGTACCTTTTGTGTTTATAGTTGCAATTGTGCGCCATGTCGCACAAAATAAGGTTATGTACACAAAGCAAGCGAAAAAAGCGGAAAAAATAAAAGCAAAAGATAAAATGCTCGCAAAAGCAGTGAGGGGCCGGAAGCAGCTTAAAGGCATAAACCAACACATGCACACAGCCATTGGCCGCACAGAGAAAAGCAAGAGTAGAAAAAATAAAAATATTGCAAGAAATAATAAAATAAAAATGGCGCATATGGCCGGTGGCATCAATGTGCTGGCACTGCTCGTGTGGCAAGGTGGCAAATGGCGGATTGTATTCACATATACATTTATGTATATACATACATATGTAGTACCTGTGTGTGTTAAAACGGTTTGATGTAGTTCAAATTTAATAGAATTGCATGGCAAATTCGAAATCGATTTTTATTTGCCACAAGTAGCAAGTGGCGCGCATTGTACCACCCTGAGGAAAATATGTATGTTTGTGTTTGTACGACGGCAGGTATTTGTAAGCCTTTGTAACTCTTGATGCCAAATATTTAAGTAAAGCTAACACAATAGTTGGTACAGCCGTTATATAAAGATGAGGAATTGAGCGAATTATTTCTACAACAAAAACAATTATACAACTTTAATGCATTGGGTTTCAGTAAACTTAAATTTTAAGAAAATCAGAAAATCGAGAAACTTTCAAAAGAAAATAGGTGAAAATTTTAAGAAAACTATATGGAAAGTTTAATTTTTAAATTTTATACCACAAAAAAAAATAATTAAAAAAATAATCATTTAAAAAAATTAGGAAATAAGAAAAATTAAATTAATTTTTGACGAAAAAAAATGTGGTAGAAAAAATTAATGAAATTAAATAAATATTAACTAATTTAAGCAATTGAAAAAATTAAACTTATTAAACTTATTAAAAATTGTATAAATTAATTAGTTTATATTTTTGGTATTATACTAAATAAAATTTTTTAATTAAATTAATTTTTTTTTAATTTTGTAAATTAATTTAACATTATCACAAAAAATGTTTTCTGAGTAAAGAACATAAATTACTTTAATTTTTTAAATTAATTTAATTTTAAAATTAATTAATTTTCAATTATTTTTTTAAATAAATTTTTAGTTTTTTTACCACCAAAAATGGTTTTCGAGTAAAGAATATCGAAAGTTTAATTTTTAAATTTTACCCCTAAGAAAATTACTTTAATTTTTTAAATTGATTAATTTTTATTTAATTTTACTAATTTTTGATACCACAAAAAATGCTGTTTCGAGTACGGTTATTTTATGTTTAAGGTTTTCTCGTAACGCAACAATTTTTAACAAACAAAAATCAAATTAAAAATAAAAATATTTGCAGAGGTTACATTGAGTTTTTTTCCGATAAAGCAACGCAATAAATTAATTTAATATTTAAGCGACTTTTAATATACATACATACATACATAAGCATATATTAAAAATTTTCCACTTTTTTTTGAAGATTTAAAACAAAATGATGGCTGACAATTGACCACCATTATTTCCCAAAAAAAATTTGGTGAAAAAAATTAATTATTTAGGTGAGCTTACAGATAAAAACAAAAAACAAATGTCCATAATTACCCACACTATATAAAAAAATACAAACAAGTATACATACATATGTATGTACTTACAACACACATATGTACCTATGCTATAAATATATGCACCCAATAAGTCGTACAAAAAAGAGTACAACACATCGTTTGCAAACAAACCCACCATTGAAGTTTCAGCTTATCGCAGCATGCGATCTCTGCTATTGGCTGTGTCACCGCCACGTGCCCGCATCCGTGCTTAGTAAATCATAAATTTTCTTTGTATCTACAACTTTCGTTGTGAGATTGTGACTGTCGGTAATAGTGTATATGTACATATGTTATATAAAAAAAAAATCATAAATTGTATGCCGTGTTTTCAGCAATGGTAGTTCGAGTACTAACACCAAAGCCAACATACGGGATGGTATCGGTGTTTGTTTGGATAATGCATTCCTCCTTATTGCAAAGAATCATATAAAAATGTGGTTGGTTTAACATAAAATGATTTAGAATCCTGTTATAAGAAATCAAAGGTGTTTACAATCGCCCTTGCATTTATGGATCTAACAACTTATTACTTCAGCCAAAAGCATGGAAGACATAAATTAGTTTGGAAATTTAAAAAACAAACTTATGCAATGTATGTATTCAAACAAATACTTTCTTTAAGACATGTTTGGATAACAAAAATCTCAATCCCGAAATTTCGGGATTTTGAAAATATTATTTTCGGGATCCCGAAAATATTTTATTTGAGCTTTAAATCATGTTTATATACACAAACCACTTAATCGCGAAATTTCGGGTTTTTGAAAATATTAATTTGAGGATACCGAAAATATTTTTTATAAAACAGTTTTGCTTATAAAAAGCTATGAATAGAAAATTAGGTATCTTGAAAATATAAACCCCGAAAATAATTTCTTTAAAACAGTATTCCATAATATAAAATCTTAATCTCGAAATTTTGGTATTTTGACAATATTAATTGCGGGATCCCGAAATGTGAACATAAAAACAAATAAAATATCTGCCTAAATATGCGAATCATGCGAAAAATTTGTGAGTGCGAAGAAGTATAAGGGTTCCATCGATGAATAATAGTATGTATATTACCATTCATATCAGTTCGGGCATAAAAGGAATATAATTAGTATCTTTATTGTACATGCTCGAACCAGTGATAGATTTTTGCGTCTGATTCTTTTCTCATTACCGGATTTTAGGCATATAAATTCATATTAAAATATATGCTATGTATTAAATTTATATGACTAAGCTTATTCTGCTCCTTTTTCAATAAATGCGCAACACTTGTACATACACACATATGTATACGTATGTACTTATGTATACTATTTATACACTATATGTATGTACGTACAACGCTGGAGTCTCCAAAGACCACCCACATGCTTTCATCGCAGCTTTGTGTGCTGTGCTCTGAATTATTATTATTTATTGTCTACTGATGCTTTCAATATGTTTACTTCCACATGCCTTTGCAAGCCAGTATCTGTGACTTACTACCACAAATGATAAACCACATTTATGAATACATCTATATTATACATACATATAAGATTGTAAACTATATAAATATGTATGTATGTATGCATATTCAAGTATTTGATTTTCTTTCGCCTGCCTTCGATATGTTGGCACTGCATTTATTGCAATTTTTTCTCTGCGACACAACATTTTTCTTAGCAAATCTTTCATGTTTCTGTTGTCATTTATTTTGGTATAAGCTTCGGGCTGCCATTTTCATTATTTACCTTTACTATTCTGCATTTATCTATTTTTTCTGTGATACACAGATACAAAAATACATCCCTGATTTTTATAAAACTATTTCTTCTCAAACATTGGCAGCATACTTATATTTTACATATTTAATTTTATGTATTTTAATCGTGTTTTCATCTACTCTCAATTTTTTTCCCGCTTGTGTGTATATGTGCCAGCACTTTCTGCTGCCTTTTTGCACATTTTCGTTGCATATTTTCATATTTTATAATTTTAGCAATATTATTATTATTGTTAGCGTTGTTTTTGTCGCTACTGTTTTCCCTGCACATTATCTGTATATACATGTGACAGTACAGTTATTTGCTTTTATCCTTCGAACTCACCCTCTCCCTCTCTTTCCACTCCTCTTACACCACTTTTATGTAGATTTTTGACTCTACCCATTTTTACGGTGGCGTTTTGAGTCTGTGAATCAGTGTCAAACATGCTGTCACATATGCAGTTATTTTCACAAGCACTGTTATGCAGATATATTTACCAACATCACATTTAAATATATATGAAAACGTGCGCATATCCTTTCATAGCTGCCATTTTATCTCCGCAACGGTTTCGTGCCAAAACACAGACTCACACATCCATAGCTATCTGTGTATGTGTACAATTCATATGAGGAATAGACATGCCAGTGCTTTTGTGTGTTTTTTCGCATCCCTCTCTTTCCGCTCTCTAAATTTATGCAAAATATTGAATGTTTTTACATAGATTTGTTGTTTGCGATAACGTGGAATATTTTTAAAATAAATATTAAGGTTTCGCATTTACGTATAATTTTGCATAAATGCCGTTGGTTTATGTGTGGCAGCATGCATGTGTATATGTGTGTGTGCGTTGGCATGTGAATAGCACGACTGCAGTGGATATTTTGCTTTTCGGATTTATTTTAGTTTAGATTTTATTGTTTTTGTTGTAGTTGCATATATACATACATGTATAAATGTGTGCAGCAGTTGACTGCGGCTTTGTTATTTCAAAATGGATTTCAAATGTTTCTGTTTTTGATGCTGTTGCTTGTAATTTTTAGATAAATCATTTTATTCCGTTCTCCATGAACTTCCAACGCTGCGTTGCAGCTTAGAATGCCTATGCGGCATTAACTACACAGGCGATTTAAACCGACAGAGCGCGTGAATTTAAAATATCTTGCTTTTATGGCCTTTAAATAAATCATGAATACGGAAAATAGTGAATAGATGTTTTGTGATAAGTAAATAAAGCCATAATTATGGATATGTTTTGGGTATATTTGGGGTATAGCTTTGGTATATTTTAAGTTAAGGACGTGAAAGTAAAAAGATACTTTAGAGAAGAGAGAATAAGGAAAATATAAAGGCAAATATTCTAAGGCAGCTAAATCTTAGAGTTAAGGTTAGGTTAGGTTAGATGGCTGATCAAAGATCGGACTTGCACTACTTCTGCTTCGTTTCTATCTTATAGTCGTCCGATCTGAATAATATATTCCGAGATTGAAGAGGTCTGATATAGGCGGTTACATCTAATCAGCAGTCTCTCAAGGAGAAAAGGATGAAATTTATGAATCTCTCAAAGGCTAAAAGCATTCCGAAAATATTCAATAATATGAAATATGAAAGCCAAGGAGCTCTAAAATAAGCCTTGTAGATAATTGATGGTTAAAGTCTATTGCAATATGAAAAAATTCAAAATAATAGAAACGCTTCCGATTTCGTCACTCAGCACTTTTACAAGGATTTTTTATGGTCATGCAGATCGATCCAATTATTCAGATCCTTTTCTAATGTTACAGAGAAGTCTAAACTGAAGTCGACTGAGGTTCTTTCATATTCTAACGGCTATTTATTGCAAAGGATTGGCACACATTTGTATTACAATTTAATGATTTTATAACAACAACCATATAAAAGAAAACCAACTAATGTCCTCTCTAATTCTTAAACTTAAATACTCGACAAAAGACAGGACATTGTGATGCTTTGCAATTAAACAAGATTTTCGTGTTGTTAAATGGCATTTTAAAATTAATTTATTTTGAGAATCTATAGAGACTTGAAACGTGAAATTTTCTGTATAACATTAAAAATCGGTTTTTATAGTAAAGATGCCACATTGTAGAAAAAATAGAAAAATATATTTTTGTTAACCTAACAACTCTACGACTCCCCACAATAGAAAAAAAATATATATTTTTTATTTTTTACTAACGCTAATGTAACTCCATTAACAAGCAACAATGACACTAAAAACACTAATAAACTAGATTTATTTGAAAACATTAGAAAAGCCGCCCATAAAAATTGTAATGGTAATAAAATGAGTTAAATAGAACAAAAATAAAAGCGGATGAAAGGAAATGCATAAAATCAGGTGTAAAAAAAAAAATAAATAACAAAACAAAAATAGAATAAAATATATAAAAGTAAAATAAAAACAAAAATATATAAACTAAAAAAATAAGTAAATATAAAAAAATAAAAATTAAAAATCTAAAAAACAAAAATAAAATAAATGAAAAAAACAAGCAAAAATATTTCACAGACTTAAAAAACTAAATAATTAAAAAAATATACATATATTTTCGATAAAATTCTAAAAATTATATTTATAGTAAAAAGAATGTGTTAAATAATATTACTTTAAAATCATTAAACCAACAATAATGTGAGAAAAACATTATAAAGACAAAATTTTGTAACCTTACCTCTGAAAAACATATTAGGTTGTCAAAAAATTCTTGCGGTATTTTCGCTAGTCGTCGCATCGGGTCATGCTATACCTTTTTGGAAAGCTCATTTTATGCGCTAACACGTGTTTGATTGATTGTCGTTTCTTTTAAGTCGTTCGTGAGTTATAGCGTCGCAAACATGGAGCAAAATAAAGAGAAAATACGGCATATTTTACAGTACTACTACGATAAAGGCAAAAATTTGTGTGCAGTTTATGGACCCGATACAGTTTCCATTTCCACCGCACAACGATGGTTTCAACGTCTGTCGTCGAAAATTGCGATAAAATCGCTGAATTGGCCGAAAGAGACCGACATAGCTGGACAGAGCTTTGTCTTCAAAATTTCATTTCAATTTCAATAAAAAAAAATTGAATAAAAATACCGCAAGACTTTTTTGACAACCTATTATTATTTTAAGCACAGAAAGCCGAAAGTCGAAACTTTATGCCGAACTTAGTCGTTTACAGTCTTGTATCTTTTCACCGACTTTTCTGGTGAGAGTCTTGTGCAATAAGCTGTGATTTGATTTTCACATAGTTAGCTCGTTAGCTGTTAGCATAGTTGGCTTCATTACTAGATTATCCACACGTTTAAGATTAAGTTTCCCAAAAAGTAACCTCAATAGTATACGACTATCTTTTGTTAGACTGAGTTCGACTGAGCTGATATTATACCGAAATCATCTTGCTTGTTGCCCTCTGTGAACATTACTTTATATAAATCCATACATCTGTATGTACTTTAATAAATCCATACATCAAATCAAATATGACCCGGACTGCAAATAATATACTTTTACCTATTTTAATACAAATCGTCTTCAAATATGCAGTTTTCCATGCACTAGATCTAAGCCTCAGCTGGGAGACTTGGTTTTCCATACTTCAGTGTTTTCAACGAATTTTATTTTGTTCGGTTTTGGTTTATTTTGTTCGGTTGGTGGACAGTTTCGACGTTATTTTCATAAAAAATAATCTCAACACCAGTAAAGATGTAGGCTCCTCTGCTGAATTGCCATGTATCTCCTTAGCAATCTTCACTCGACCCTATTTTTGCAAAATATGCAATATTTTTTGGTAGATGTCTAGTTTTGGCACGCTTTATTCCCAAAACAACCAAAATGTGTTTCGATACGTTGAAATCCCCTGTCATTTCTCTGATGATTTGATCTGAGTTTTTCAAGCACTGTTTCTTTAACTTTTTCGTGGAGGCACCTTTTGCATGAGACACGTTTTCGATAACATCACTACTGTAACTGAATGCTTTGTGTAACTAACATACTTGTGTTCATGATAAAGGAGACTTTCAAAACACTTACGCAACAGCTTGAACGATTCCATAAGACACACAACATTTCAAGCAAACTCAAACTTTGTTTTTTTTCAAGCTAAAAATCATCAGACAAACTTTTTTCGTAACCAAAAAGTAGCCAAGCACTCACTAATAGATATATGGAGATCAAACTCCACATAAACATAAAAAGAATGTACCAATCTGAAAGAATTTGTATATCAATTCGGTTAGTGCATAAGTCCGGATTAATTTTGATCACTAGGTAAGGTTGACCATTTCCAGCAGTGCATAAGTGGAAATGAGAGCAATACGTGCCGTTTCGGCAAGTTAAAATTTGTTTAACGGCTACTCTCATTTTCAAAGTATTTAAATAAGTACATAACTATGGCTATATATATACATATGTATGTATGTACATAAATATTTGCAAGCGAGACTTCTAGGGAATCGATTAACCCATTCGTGGTTTCACGTTTGCCTTAAAAAAACCCCAGAATTGCAAATGGCGTAACTTATAGCTTTTCCTGGATGTAAGTTAAATAGGGCACATAAAAAATCACAAAAACAACAACAATAACAACAAAAAATGCCATAGTAGTGAACCAGAGTCATCGCTGTAGTCAATTGTTCTATTAAGCAGTAAAATTTTTGTATTTTTTTCGATTGGTTTTCTCCACGACAAGTGCATGCAACACGAGGACAATGCAACGCCGTCGCTGTATCATGTTGCAAGCGCAAATAAAAATTTTATGACGCAACCACGTTTAGAACGCACTCAGCGAAGTCATCAATGTGTCATTCCAGTGCAGGGCAACAAATAAAATCGGTTATGTGGCATGAAGTGGAAGAAAAGCTCAGAAAAAAACAAGCAATACATAGCAACACAAATAGCTAATAAAAGAGCCACAGCAACTAACCGAACAATGAAACAGTGAAACTACACAAATAACAATAACAACAGAAATTTCGAAAAGTCGCCTAGAAAAGCGGGTAATTTTAGACGGAATTTACTTAGCGATAGCAACGCCAAACAGCTAACGCAACATTAACCAAAGCAGCAACAAAAACAACCACAGTTGCAAGCGCGCACATGCGTTGCACATAAAGTGCAATTTTATCGCTTTTTTGCGAGCATTTGTCAGCGATTAGGTTTAGAGCAAGCTTTTTCGCCGCTACGCTTGCAATTTTTGTATTTGTTGTTGTAAGTTGGTGGAAGTTGTCGTTAAAAGTGTGTAAAACACAGAGCGTGGCTGTCATGCAATAGCTGCAGTTTTTGAGTCGCTACAACAACAACTGTTGCCCGATCACGCATTCCAGACGGAATCAGGGCTATACTTAAAATTCAGTCAAGCGTGCAAAATATCGCAGCAACAAAAGTAACAACGCCGTAACAATAATGGTAAGCGAAAGCTTATTAACAACAAAAAAAAAGTTGTGAAAATAAAAAAAGTTTGTTTGAAGACTAAAAATGCATAGAAGTCCAAAGTCAGCGCTCTGTAGGTATAAGTATGTGTGTATGTTATATGACAAAAGAGCGGCAATTAAGACTAGAAGTTAAAAGCTCGAAAAGCATACCTAAATCTGCTTAGAGGCTGAGTAAAAGTGCTAATAATTTCGACAAATTTGGTTTATTTTAAGGTTAGAGTGAAGTATTATCATAAGCTCTGAAAGTACAAGAAAGCGGAAAGCAGAAACTTTAAACCGAACATAATGCAGTCCTGTAAATTCCCATCGGCTATGCTGTGGAGAGACTTCTTGCAATAAGCTGTGACATGAGTTCCACATAACTAGCTGGTATTCATTAGTAGAATATTCATACGTTCAAGGTTCTTTTGTTAGACTGAATTTTTCTGTGCTGAAATTCTTCCGATCTTCTTCTAATATTTGTATACATCTGATCAAATTTGACCCGGACTGAAAAAGTCCATTTTCACGTACTTTAATAAAAATCTTTACTGTGACCAATATACAATTGACTTATAATATATGTATGTATACATCTGATCAAATTTGACCCGGACTTAAAAAAAAAAATACATATGCACATATAAGGAATACTTTAACTTCGTCAGCACCGCAGCTACAATATTCCTCACAATACATTTTTTAAGGATAAAAATGTTTAAAAAGTTATTTCGTCGATTTTTAGTGGACAGTTTGTGTGGAAGCTATGTACATACATATGCACATATATGCTATGTTGGAGCGATCTGAGGAATTTCTTCAGGGATTATAGCGTTGCCTTGGCCAATAAGCTGTACTAAATTTCGTGAAGATACCTCATCAAAGAAACAAGTTTGTCATACAAGGACTAGATTTTGTTCGTCCACTTTGTATGGCAACTATATGCTATAGTGGCCCGATCTAAGCAATATGTTTGTAAATTATAGTATAGCTTTAGAATAAAGTCTGTGCCAAATTTGGTGAAAATATCTTGTTAAATAAAAAAGAAAATGGCAACTGTTGGATAAGCAAGAAATCACCACTTGACCTACCATCGACAGTTCCATAAATGCTTGCAACACCAGCCACTAAATAAATATGCACGAGAAAATCTTAAAACATGCGCTTACATTGTATTTGCAATTTGCGATTCTAACATGTACATGTGACACACACACACATATATGTACATAATGACCAACAATGCAGCCAACAACGCCTCACCATTCTTCGCTTATCGCGTTGCCGACGCTTGTCACTATCCACAGGCATACACGCCGACACACATGCATACGCGTCAAATATACCGACGGCTTATGAATGCCTGCATCGGTGCGTCTTTTCATGGCCGCTATGTTGCATGCGTGTCACTCACTGATAAGCCGATTGTTGCGCGTGCAACAAAACGCAGCACAGCAATGATAGTCAGCTGACGCGACTCTTATGCAGCCTTTAGACTTTAAGTAGCTCAGCGAAATTTGTTTCCAATGCAAAACGATTTATTTCTGCATTTGTGCAACATGCAGTTTCCCATAGCTGCCACATGGCATATTAACAATTGTATTTGGTATTTAAATACGTGTGAGAATTGCCAAATTGTTGGCCGAGCGCAATTTCAGTATTTTCGTTGCAAAAAAAAAACAACAATAACATTGGAAAAGCAGTTGAATTTGGGGGGGGGTCACGTTGAAGGGTTTTATTTGTTTTTCCAAAATTTTCATAAATATTTTTACAGCCGTTATGTGGCGCACACATTCTATTTTGTGTATGTGTGCGTGTTTGCATGGAATTTTTACACTGTTATTTTGTTTTTTTTTTTTTTTTACGTTCAACATGCCAAACTTTTGTTTCCCGCGCCGCAATGCCTTTGGCGCTTAGCCACAGTGCGCAACAATGGCAAACCATTCGGGCGGGTTTTGTGGCATATACGAGTGCGTATAACTGGGTTTTTTGGCTTTCGCCATTACCTTTGGTGTTGCTATTGTTTGTATTTTTTCGTTTTCGGCGTTGAACTGTAACAAAAACAAATGGGGTACGCGTTGAAATGAAAGGATAATACAAACAAGTCGAAAAAGGGTATTCGCGATGGCCTGTCTTTGATTGGAGTACAACTGAATGTGTGGCATGTTCATGTAATACAAGAGCAATAACAATAAGTACAGTTAAAAAGGAATAGTGAGTGACTTAGACACAGATGAAAAAAGTCTTTACTCAAGTAGTATTCGAAGAAAAAAAAGAGCTGACATAAAGGTATAAAGCCTTCATTATAGAGAACTTCGTACTTTGTTTAAAAATTGGGTCAAGCAGCTCTCGAAGCATTATCACAGTATCTTTACTGACTGTCTTTCGTTCAAGTTGTGTCAAGAACTGGAGTCTAACTCTTAACACTACTTATAAACACTGAGTTTACAAAGATCTTTGATTGAGGTTAGCCATAAAAAAAATTTAAATTCTTCAATAAACTCAAGTTTAGTGCTTAATTTGGTGTTCAACGTTAAACACCATCATAAACTCGGAGTTTGCCATATATTGCAATATATGTTGCCAAAAACTCGAGTTTAGTAACCATTTCGGTGTTTAACTCAGAACACTACACATAAACACGGAGTTTATCAAAATCTCTTACCCAAATGGTGTTGAAAATAACCTAAACTTATGTTCATTTTAGCAACAAACTCGAGTTTAGTAACCATTTCGGTGTTTAACGTTAAACACCACTCATAAACATGGAGTTTGCCATATATTGCAATATATTTTCTTTTTAATGTTGCCAAAAACTCAAGTTTAGTAACTATTGTTAAACACCACTCATAAACACGGAGTTTACAAAGATCTTTGATTGAAGTTAACCACAAAAATATGTACAATTTGACAAGCAACTCGAGTTTAGTGCTTGTTTTGGTGTTTAACTTTAAACACCACTCCTAAACACGGAGTTTACCAAATATTGCAAAACATTTTCCTTTAATTTGGAAAAAACTGGAGTTCAGTGGCTATTTTAGTACTTAGATTTAAACATAATTCATGAGCACAGAGTTTATCATACATTCTAATACATATATTTAATCCCTCTAAAGTCGCGTTTAAAGACCATTTTGCCATTCAACTCTAAAAACCACCCTTAAAAACGAAGGTCATTAAGATTTCTGATTCAAATGGCGTTAAAATTAACCCATAAACTACATTCAATTTCACAAAATACTCGAGTTTAGTGACAATTTTGGTGTTTACTTTATCCTAGGTGAATTTTATAAAGAATACATTAAACTCCGAGTTTCCCAATTATCTTAAAAGAGCAACTCACAGTTAAAGCTAAACACAAAATATTAACTCAAATTTGTGGAACGTGATAGTACTCTTGAACTCGAAGTTCTGTATTTAATGTACCCAATTTTTCACTTTGGAAACAAGTATTTTGATCAGCGGTAGTTGCATATCAACACAAATTAAGGGTATCTGCGTACTTCCTAGGTTGTCAAAAATGTCTATAGATCTATAGAAGTTCATACCCGCACACATTATATATTACATATCTGTATATGCCTTACCATTGCTTTCTTTAGAGAAAAAAGTTGAAACAACACAAATCGACATTATTTTCTTTACCGCTTAAGCGGTAAACTTGACAAAAGATATCAATTTCAAAGACAAAGCCTAACTCAGCCTACTGTTACCTTTTCCTACTGAATACACAAAGGTAACAGAGGAAATAATATTTATACGAGTGCGCGCTATAGCGGAAAATAAAACACAAGCATTGCCACTTGCCCATTTATCATACAAGCCCAGTAGGTAAAAATATAATAAAGTTTGAAAAAAATATTAAACAAAAAATTGTCTTTAAAGGTTGCTGAGAAGTGGAAAATGTGATATTTTATATGAGAATTTATCATACAAGCCCTGTAGGAAAAAAATTAGGATTTAAAAAAATTATTATAAAAAACATGTTTCTTTAAAGGTTGGTAAGAAGCGGAAAATGTGATATTTTACATGAAAAAATTTATACGAATAAAACCGTGTATACAAACCCTGTTGGAAAAATTTTGAAAATTTTAAAAATAATGATAAAATGCAAAAAAAATATATATAAATGTACCTTACAGACGGTGAACAGTGAAAACTTTGACATTTTGTATGAAAAAAATCGACGTGAATAAAATTTTGCATAGTTTTATTACAATTAATACCAAAGTATATAAAAAATTGTATGTTTTCCATGATTTGGTATTTTTTGAGTGCCTTATGCTTATTAGACCATATAAGAGACTATATAATCATAAGCTTCAAAAGCAAACTGCAACTTTCTCAAATCAAAAGTAAATAATTTCCTACAGGGCTTCTATAGACTAAAGTAAAGTAGGTTTACTGAGCCGTTATCATAACAACAGAAATTGTTTTCAAATGCCAATCAAAACAATTGCAAACACCAAAAGCGAGTAGAAAAGGTAGCCAACAACTGAGATAAGCCATAGCCAACACCCAACCATTGACGGACTGCTTGACGAGTGATACGTTGTTATTTAGACGGGTATTGCTCGGGGTGGCTCTTCATACACAATTTACATACATACATACATACAAACTGAGAAAAGCAACCGCATAGCTGACGGACATAATGGCGTACCCAACCACACACACACGCACATAAAGTGATATCTGCATATGAAAAACAAATAAAATAAAACCTTAAATCCATTGTTGCCGCTTCATGTGGCAGAGCAAGGCGCACAACATATCCATTTCAAAGCGATTTTTTTCGAAATTTTTTGTTTTTTGAATATTTTTGCGCCACTGGCAGTCGGCAGCAGTTGTTTCAGCGAAATCATTTATTATTGTTGTTGTTTGTGTACGACCCAACACCCTTTGTTGGTGTTGCTGCTGATGCTACCGCGTTTGTCTATGTCCTGGCTGCTCCAATTTCGCTGTTATGTATTGTTATTATATTTTTTCCATTTTTTGTCATTTTGTTGTTGTTTTTTGTCATTCAATATTTTGTAATCTTTTTTTCGCATAATACTTATTTGTGTTGCCTATTTTTACTGCAGCTTTGCAACATTGTTTGCACGTTATCTGTCAGTTGGCATTTGGCACGGCTCACCGATGTTGCCACCCAAAAAAAAAATTATAGTGTTTTGTGCTCAAATGGCAGCCGGGTCCATTTTTGCAATTCACACACACACACACACACATGAATGCTTTTTGGGTTATATAAAGCGCTGGAAATTGAATGCGGAAGTTGCAAAGAAAATGTTGCACACTTATTCGGTCGGCTGCTGACGGTTGTTCATACGCGAGTAGTCAAGTATTCCGAGATTATTTTGTGAAAAAACAGGTTAAACGGCAAAAAAATCTTAATTTTTTTATTTATGAATGACTGATTCGATATGAGGATGGGCTATAAAATATCGTGATAAATGCGAACGCTCATTTTTAAATCGAATTTGGAGCTTAGTTTGGTTAGTCTAGAATCAAAAATAGAAAAAAATGTTAACTTTGGCTGCACAGAAGCTTTAATACTACAGAGATGCCTTTGTTATAGCATAAAATGGTATAAAAAGGACTTATCTTGATTTGGATCGTTCAATTTGCATGGCAGCTATGTCCACATATGCTGTAGTGGTCCGATCAGAACACCTTTTTCGGAAATTGGAACGCTGTCTTGGATAATAAACTGTGCCAAATTTCGTATGGATATCTTGTCAAATAAAAAGTTTTCTGTACAAAGACTTGATTTTTAGCGGTCACTTTATATGACAGCTGTATCCTACAGTGACCCGATATTAGTGGTTCCGACAAATATGCAGCTTCTTGGGAAGAAAAGGCTGTGTGCAAAATTTCAGATCGATATCTCTAAAAGTGAGGGGCTAGTTCGCTTAATAAATCCTGTTCAGGGTATAAAAAAGAAGAATTTGTTTCGAGAGTAAAGAAAATATAATCGAATTTTTTTCTTTTAGGGCCTCATGAAACATGTTTTTTGAACCCAGAAACACTTTTTCAAGAGTAGCTCTACAGGAGGCAGTGATTCTAGAAGCTCGTGCTACCTGAATAATATTAAAAACGGACTCACCTAACCTCTGAAGGCAGATAAATGAGTTTTTTTGTTTTTGTTAGTTTTTTTTTTTGTGCAAACAATTCGTGGATTTCTGCAGAATTTTAATTTTGTTCAAAAATAATTTTAAATATTTTCAAAACTAATTTTAATTATTTTTCAAAAAATATTTTTAAAAAATATTTGAGTGCACAAAATTTTCTTCACCAACCAACATTAAACATTCACCCTGTATAATCTATATTTGGCTTTTTATTTTCTGTTTCGCTAAATTCCTCACCATAAACTATAAACCACAGTCACAATGCGCGCGCGACTCACAGCTGACACGCCGACGGCCCACGCCAAAACTAAAAATTGGCAAGAATAATGCTAAAAATAATTCATGCCGCCAAGGACATGTAAAATTGTTTGTTGTCACAGGCTCCATAAAGTTGAGTTGAGTTGAGAGCATGCAGAAGACATGCGTCAACGCGTTTCCCACGCGTAATTGCAAATCTTGACAAAAGCTTTGCAGTGCGCAAGCCATAAAGTACGCTTACGCGGAGCCACAAACAAACACACATACACATATGAAAATACACACATATGTATATATAAAAAAACACACACTTATGCGTTGGCTTACGCGCATAATTTTCAATATTTTATGAGCGCCAGCGCCATATAAATAAATAAAACGCTGGATTTGCAATGCGCCTATGACAAGCTGCATGATGAAGCGCTTGCCGCCAACCTGCACTTATGCGCCTGCGATTGAGTGTGTGAGTGAATTCAAAACTGCCAATGGGCGGCGGTTTTTAATGCGCTTTTGCACGTCCTCGACCACCAGCTGCCAACAATGACAAACGCCGCGGCCAAACCGCGCTGCGCCGCAACGCGCTGTGTTTGCTGTGGTGTGGCGCAAGCACATGCGTCGCTCTCATGAAAGCTTACCAACTTTTATTGTCATTATTATCACAGCAATCATTTGCTTGTTATTGCTTTTATTGTTGCGTAGCTGCGCCAGGCACCAAGTCATAAACTTGTGAATAATTAAAATACGCGTGCGCGCGCTTCACTTCGAGAGCACCACAACGGCAACAAAAGCGGTGAAAAAAGGCGGACAAAAAATCAGCGCCACAAATTATTGTAATGAAAAGGCGAATAAAAGTCATAAAGTGCCACAATGGCGGGCGCGTAGTAGAGCGCTCATGCGCGCGCGCCCGTGTGTAAATTTGTGGTCAACGGCGCTTGCCGGGCGCTTTCGACCGTCGGTGATTTTATAGAGACTGCGGCTGATGAGCGCAGGAGCACAGCTGAGTTTAAAGCTTTTGGCGCGCTGCAAAAACAGGCCACTTTTTAGTGGCAATAACTTTTGATAGCGCGCACAGGCACACATACACACGCGCAACAACAACAAGTTAACGAATTGCGAATCTTGAATTACGAATTACGGTGGCAATTCACAGCTTTATGGCTTTTTCAGATGATTTGCATGAGTTTAGAAGTGGTGGCTCTAGCCGTTAGCCCTAGGGAGCGCTTGAAGATTATGGCCTGGGATGCAACAGTACAGCTACTTTTTGATATAGATAACTGCATTTGGATAACTTTACGAGCGTTTATACGCTGAGCGCTTTTATATAGCTACACATGTGTGTGTGTGTGCGTTGTGGAATAACTACAATCGCTACAAACGCTTTTAGTGTGTTAAACTACAGTTAAGCGCAGGCGCGGTGTGAAATAGGAGAAAACAAAACTACAAAGCTTATAGACTCGTTTAGCCGCTTTAATTTGACCGCAAATTCGCGCGGAGTTAAAAGCATCCAGTCTTGGGTTCAACAACAAAGTGCCAAATGCTGCAACAACTACAAAAAAAACACAGCGCCTCTCAGCACTAGAGGCAGCTTTGGTATGCGCGCACGAATTTGGCTGCCTTAATCCGCTACGAAACTAGAGAATCTTCAATTCCGCAACTTTAATTTTTTTTTTTAATTTTTCTTCTACTTTGCTTTTATCGTTATTTTTCGTGGCATTAATTGGTTTATAACGGCTTCTGTTTACGACTCAGCGCTGGGGTACTGTTTTGCAAGCCATAAAAGATCTAACAAACATACGAACTGCAAAGCAACAAAAGCAATAACAAAACATTAATTTCTGAATTGCAAAGATTTTTTTATTTTTGTGCCTTCAGACTTCGATTTCGTCTTTGTTTTGCATCGATTACTGATTTTTGGCGCTGCAAATGCAGCGGATTAGCCACGAATTAACCACTTTAGCGCGCTGCAAAGCGCTGTTCGATTCACACAAGGAAATCCTGGAATACGGGTACGAATTAGTTTGAGAGAATATAATTCGGTGTAAAGTCCATTCGTTTTGACAAAATTATTTGCGCATTTTCATCAAATTCGTCGAAATATGTTTTTAATGTGGAAATTATGGGTTTGTTGGAGGTCAGTGAGTTGTGGGTTATGAAAATGGTGCGTAGTGATTTGATAAGCAGATGAGCAGAATTTACTTAGTCACTGAAGAAGATGCTCTGAATTACTTGCTACAGTTTTTTTTTTTAAAGGCGAATATTATATTAGAGGATTGTTACTTATCTGAGATCAGAAAAGAATTATAGCAACATGACAAGTGTAATATACTAAATTTGAATACAAATTGAAGGATAGGTGTTTCCAGCCTTTATTTGAAGAATGTTATAAGCTGGCTGAGAATTATAAACAACATTGCGTTGGTGAGGGTACCGGCAAGGGATATGTGTATGAGGCGAAGTCGCCGGAAAAGAAATACACTAAGCTTTCTCGCGGATGGATCGCAGATTAAAGGGAGTTTTTTATACAAGGTGCTCTCCATAAAATTTAGTTTTAGGCTACCGGATTACTGCAGTGTCTTTCAGACGTTGTTGTTGTTGTTGTAGCGGAAAAATTCTGCCGAGTTGACAGTCCTTGGCGGGATATAAATCCGGGTCCGTTCCGGTTACGTTGACACGACTGTCGGGGGAACGGAGTATCTTTCAGACAATAGTGACTGCTATTAAGATAACAAAAGACTAATTGCTACGAAATGCAGCCTCGACCCAGGAAATTAGCATTAACGCCGACAGCAGAGTGGGATTACTAGCTTTGAGTGCGCTCGCTGTGTGCTCAAAATTAGTTGAGAAGTATCTATCCTCACAATCCATAGCATCAAGCTATTTCATCTCAGTCTCGTTTTTGGAACTTCGCCATAACGGAATTACTGGAAACTGCAAAGCTGACCCTCGTTTCTGCTGTTGACCTCTTGCGTCTCAGCTCTGGACCTATAGATCCCGCGTGAGCTCAGCAGACCTTGTTTGGCGATCAGCTCTTGTTCGACTGGCTCGCTTCAGGGGTATCTTATCGAAATCATAGGTTCAACCTCAAACTTGAAAAATCTGGATAATAGAAGAGAAAATACTTGGATATTTTTGCCTGGAAAATCTATGTAGTGGGGCTAAACATCTTATTAGACGAAAATTGTCAAAGTTGTAAGGAGGAAAGTGAGGTAAAAACACCCAAGTACTGTCTGCTACATTTACTCCTCTCCTTACAACTTTGAGGTAGAAACATCTCTTCAATCATACTTTCGGCGAACCAGGATAACTAAATCTAATATTCCTGTCTCCAGAAATTTGCAGCAAAAACCACTTTGTTGAATTGTAACGGTATTTATGATATTTATATTGCAGTTTTAGGTATCACAACGGGCCGATATTTTCAACTGCCCAAGTGAAATCCTTGTTGACGATTGCAACAGGATTGACCTTTTCAATCTAACCTCACATAGTGCGTGTTGAAATATGGAGAAGGAAGTTTTACATTAAAACATATTAGCTATATTATATGCCTTTAAAAATAATTGTTGCTTGAAGACTGGAACAGTTTGTTGGCAATCAAAAAGAGTAATAAAAGTCGTAACCATTCTTCGCTGCCAGGACTGCACTAAAATTTTGGCTCAAAAGAGAGCGAATATTTCCTTAATGCTGTTTAGCTAGCAAAGAAACCCAAAACCCTGTTAGCAAACCGGATAATCTCAGTCGAGGATGTTGCTAAATGTTTTAGTGGATTAGTAGGCATGATTAACCTTCGCATATGCGATTCATACAAACATTTGGAAATATTTTACATATAAATATATGCTAGTAAGACCTCTAATACCTCCAGCAGCTAGCACTGAATGTTTGTATGCATGTAAGTAAACAGCAAAACAACAAATTTCCGGCATAGTAAACTCTCTACAGCTCCCCATAGGACGACTCTAGATCTTATGGATGAATGCAAATACACACACATAAATGTTGTTATTATTGTTGTAGCACCAACCGCCGCTTTTGTGAAAGGATTAAAAATTTAACTAAATCTTATCGCGCAGCAACAAAGTGTATAGCAACAACAACAAGTAGGAAAATATACAAGATTTGTGCCTTTCAGCTAGCTGCTTACGCTATGTGTGTATGTGTATATGTGCATATGAGAGTGTAAATGTGTGTGGGTGCAATTTGTAAATCCCAGCTTAGCAATGATCAGCAATTGATCTCATTCAGATGATTGGCAGCGCATTGGGATGGATCAGAGCGGTTGGCGTGTCGGTTGCATGGCTCACTTTTATCTGCAGGCAACCGGCAACGCGGACGCAAATCGGTAGCGGCGATCAGTGCGTAGGCAGGTAATGCCACGCGAAGGCGCTGCAGACACATATGAGTGTAGAAATTGAGAAGATGCCACAAGGGAGCAGATGTGAGTAGGTGCATGTGTGGCAGCAGCGTTTGTGGGCTCTTGACGTGCCACATGCGACAACTGCATGTCAGTTCAAAATTTGTCACTAATCATATGCGCGAGAGCGCTGGGTGAATGTCTAGAAAAATCAACATTGGCGATAAGCATAATTACAAAAATAACAACAAAGTTTTTTTTAACATAACAATAACAGCAGTTATTGTAGTAACTGAGGTAGAAGCCACACGCAGTTGAAATCAGTCAGCTCTGCATCGCAGCTCTTCAGTGTCTATTTGCAGCGGCCGTTTTGGTCTTATTGCTGTTTTGTTATTGTTGCTCTGCCTCACTGTATGTCACCTTAATCCCAATAGAAAAAGTCAACAAAGCGCATAATTTTAATCTCGATCACATAGACACATATACATACACATATATGTACATATATGTATAAGCACCTCATAGAGCAGTGAAGTTGAATGGCTGAAGGTTAGCTGTCAGAGGCACAAGCGCTGGGCGCTCTTTGGTTTACCGCCTATGCATTTGAGACAGTCAAACTTCAAAGTGAGCAAATACAAAACAAATAAATATACTGTTACACACAAATATGTATATATACCTGCATATATATATTATATATATATTCGTTCATGCAAATAACCACGCCAGCGTTTGCAGTTGACATTTGCATGTTGCGCCGCAGTTGACAAAAACGCGCTTATGCACACACATATGTATATCATATAGAGTTTATAAACAATAAAAACAGGATTTAAAGAAATCAATGCGCTTGTGTTGTCTGTCCCGCCGATTGTCCTGTAATCCCTGCCCATACATATGCTCTCACAAACAACAACATTTCCATGCTAAGGAAAATCAAAGCGAAATATTTTTGGTCAAATTCAGCCAAAAGCAACAACAATAGAACACTTTTATTTACATCAGTCTACCTATTTCAAATGATCTGTGGCAGATTAGCAAATTGCTTTATTAGATATTTTTGCAACGTTGACTTTGGCAGGCAAGCTAAGCTACAGATCGCACATTTATATGCACATATACATATATATATACATACATGCGCACATATGCATATGTACATATGTACATACATAGGTATATAACGGTTGTTAGATTATGTAGGCAAAATGTATGCAAATCCGCGCAGACTTAGCGAAGCTGCAAAACGAAACTTCAATGACTCAAGGCGGAGATTAGTGTGACTACATTAGGCCCTCGACATTTTTCTGCAGCGGAAAAAAAAATTAACGAAATAAAAAAAAAAATAAAAATAAAAAAAAAACATAAAAATAAAAAACAAAAAAATACATAAAAAAATGAAAAAAGTACATATAAAAAATAAAAAAATAGAATATAAATAAAAAGAAAAGAAAGTACAAAAAAATTGTAAAAAATTACATAAAAAATAAAAAAAATATAAAAAAAAAATAAAATTGAAAAAAAAAACTACAAAAATAAAAAAAATAAAATAATTAAAAAATAAAATAATTAAAAAAAAAATTAATTAATTAAAAAAGAAAATAAAGTAATAAAAAAAATTAAAAAAAAAAAACATAGAATTAATTTTCCAAAAAACGTAGAGATAACAGCTTTTAACGACTATTAGCACAAACTTTGTAAATATGTTGCAAAAATTAATTTTTGTAGATAAATATTTATTATGTGGCAACGCAATATTCATACCTTTGTCTTAATACAACTTCGAATAGCATTAATTATGAATACATATTATGATCTTTAAATATGTAAAATGAAAACTTGTGCAAAATTTAACAAGGCCGGCAACCCTAGTAGAACTTGATGACTTAACTCATGCTTTTTAATGTGTAGTAAAATTAAAAGTCTAGTGCCAACGAAATCGTGTACAAAATTCTCAAAGAAATTGACATTTATAGTTAGGTGGCAAGTCTGTAAAATAAATTATTTTTAAGTCAGTTGCTTAAAACTACAGTTTACAGTCTACATTTTGAGATTGTAATAAATGTGATAAATTCGAGTTACTTTAATTCATGTTGTGAACTACGGCAACCCTGTTCCTACAAAATCTATTAAACCGAATATATTTTTAGAATTTGATAGATATGAATTTTTCTATCTGACAATAAGAAAAAGAAAAATTGAAAAGTGTATGATGGAGGACCATCCCGTTACAATTAAGATCTCATACTTGGAGAGATTTTCTTCGAGGTGTCTATCAAACCAAAATTTCCGAGTACCAAGCGAAAATATCTTCGATTTTTGACTTGCCCTAATATACTATAAACTTGCGTATCAATGTATAAGTGACCTTATCAATATTTAAATATCTGTGTCCTTTGGAGAAAGGCAGATATTACAATTTAGTAGTCGAAAAATTTTTTTTGTATTATGTCGTATATCTCCAGTGCTACGAATCACATTGTATCATACCATATAGTGTTGGAAAGGTGAGATTTTAGCTTCATTTAACCAAAAATAAATAAATTCGGCGAAGTTGAAAATAGTTACAGCCGTTCAAAAGTAATGAAGGAATTCGCTATATTTTAAAATTTTTGTACAAAAAAGGGAAGAATGCCACGGAAGCCACCAACGATATTTGTGAAGATTACGGCGACGGTGCTGTATCAGTTCATGTAGCACAACAATGGTTAAAAAGTAAGTTGAAATTTAATTGGAAATACGAAAAGACTTTTTCGACTCCCCAATATATCTACAAAAATACTTCAATAACTTTTTATTACAATAAAAAATTGCTTAACTGATAACTTATTTTCCTTCTAGAAACCTGCATGTTCTTATAGGAGCATATACATATGTACATATATATACATATATATTAATATGTCACTCCTGTCGAGCGCTTCATATATTACTTGCAAACACTTGATTATGTTGTTTCATGTTTTCCGCACCTTCAACTATATACATATACATTACGCATCTCCCCCTTTACTTTCAGTTACCTTTGACTATCTGCTCGCATATTCATATGTATGTATACCACTCCTGCTACAAAGGCAACCTTGACATAAAAGTTAGCCCAGCGGCTGGGCTGCCAAGCGTGCTGATGCCATACTTCATTGCTGACTGTTCAAGTGTTAAATAAATCGCTTAGTCTAACTGAAAAATGTGACTCCCCTTCCCCAAATTGGCTGAAAAGGCCGGTCTACTGCTTACAAGCGCACATACATAAATACAAACAAACACCTACAGATACATGCACATATATACACATATGCTTGTATAATATGCATAGCGTCAGCGCCTTTAAGCGTTTCGAATTGCTCTGGTATTTTTGTGCCGGTTCATTTTGAGTTGCCCGCGCTGCAACCTGCCACACGGTGTATAATATACTCCACACACACATATACATGGATACATACGCAACAGCGAGCATGTTTATCCTTACTCGACTATTTCGCCGTTGCCTCGCCGCTGTTCAGTCAATTTTGCATTTTATTAGTTGCATTTATGCGTTTCATCATTTTAGTTCCGCATTAAATTCCTTCCCTTCAGTTGCGCACCGCGGATACGTAAAGTAATGTAAGTATGGATGTGTGTGTATATGACGTGTACGAGTGAACGTGAGTCGAGTACGCAAGCACTTGTGAAGCATTTGTTAATTTAGTTATCACGCTGACACACCCACTCGCCGTCACTTGCACACTTACGCAGGGCCATTCTGCTCCACCAACACAAGAGAAACACTTGTCACAGGGGAGCATACACAAATACAAGCGCAGTTGTATGGACGTATAATGTTGGGTATGCATTTTTAGAAAAAGTACCGAAGGGTAGCTTACTTCCTTTGAACTAAAAGGTATGTTTTTTGGTACAAAAAAATATTGTTTGCGAGGTTTTGAGAAGACTGGAATCAATATAGCAAACTCGACCAATAAAATTTTGATTTTTTATGCGCCTTATTTAGATTTTTTCTCAAATTTTGGTATACTTTTCAGAAATGACTATTATAGACGAGGTATTAAACTCAATAAAAATTAATAAAACTTGAAAAAACAGTAAAAAAAAATTATAATTTAAAAATAAAAAGGTTAAGAATATTGTCTTAAGAGGGTATTCTGGTCTAGAAATAAAAAGTCTATTATTTTTTATATTTTCATATTTTAACTGAAGTATGTGTCTACCAAAGCATTTTTCAAAAATCAAATTATTTTCAGAGATGCAGGTATTGTGCTGTCCCGGCTTCTAAACTGTTTAAGCCGGAACTAAAAGTTGGAACGCGTTTTTCTGGAAACTTTCTTTTCGAAACGATATCCACGTTTTCCCAGGTTCTACTGGATCGATTGACCCGAAAATTTTGGAGAATCTTCTTTATACTCTTGTATATCCTTAAATTTCTATTTATATTATTAAAAAAAGTGGTACAAAAATGTTTTTTTTTCAGACAATCGCCATTTTGTGAAATTTCTTTTTTTATAACTTTTCCGTAGGTCCGGACATTGTGGCATTATTGTAGAATAAATTTTTGTTTGCTTTTAACCTGCGAGAAATCATGAATATTGACATGTGCCAATTTTTAAGTCAATCATTGTTAACATAATCAGTTACTAATATTTGAAAATTTTATTTTTAGAAATTTTTTCTGCATTCTTGTAACGTTAAGAAATTACTACTAAAAAATAATGGTAAAAATCTTAATTGCCTGTTTTTTGCGTTATCAAAAAATTTAACCGAAATTCATATCTCTCCACCAGAATACTCTCTTAAATTAAAAGTAAAATTATTATGACAACAAAAACGACAATATTATAAAAAGTCTAGACCAACCACATCAAATCCGTATAACTTCTAAATATTTAGTCTCCGGCAACCATTTTCTTTATTACATACATGCTTGCGGTTTTGATTCTCTTGCCATTCTTATAATTTTTTTATAATTGTAAAAAGGTGGCAACTCTGTTTTTTAAATTAATAAAGCATAATGCATTAGATGTAAATGTTATATTATTCCAATGTCAACTTTTTAATTACAAAAAGATTTTAAAGCACATATGGCAACACTGCATCAAATTATTATCAGAATTTTTTATGAAAGCCATATAACTTTCAAAACTTTAACCTACGACAACCTTTTTATAATGTTTTTTTTCGTTAAATGCTATCGGCTTTTGATTTTTTTCCATACTTTTATAAGTAAGAAAACGTTGGCAACTCCTTTTTGGATTGTTGGGAATTAAAAAAAATATACCACAATTGTATTACAATTTTAGGGATATATTTCTATGAAGGGATATATTTCTATGAAATATATATTTTTTCAAGTTACACGCGATTTCCAACGGCGCTGAACAGAAAATCCTCCACTGCTGCAGTTTTTTGGGCCTTCTCCGTTGGTAAAACCTAAGAAAAAAGTGTTCTTGGAACATATTGTCTGTACAATGATCTGAAGTTGCAAAAACAAATCAAAAGTTTACAAAATGTCGCCGTTCTTAAAATAGTGGAATGTTGGACCCGTCAAAATTCGGTTCTTGAATCAAAAACTGCTTGGTCATTATTTGGAGAACTACAGAAGATAGAAAATTTTATAGCGATCGGATCATTTGCTACCGAGTATTTTTTTCTCATAACTTTCCTTTGGTATCTGAGCATCAATAAGTTGTGTAAAAATCAGATCAAAGCAAAAATACTAATAAATATTGAACAAAATTCAACCTTCAAATTACTTGGCAGACAATTCTCGAATTTTCAACTTAAAGACTTTTTTCCTAAACACACATACAAACAACATACAGACTTATCTATAGTGGCTCGGAAGTACCTTGCATTTTCCTTTCTACTCCTATCTAACTTCCTTCGATGGCAATCCACCTGCGCGCTAAATTAGCTTGTTGTATTTATAAGCAGTGTTTGCATTTCGGTCAACTGATATGCGGACGATTTGTAAAATAAACAAGCTGCTTCTTTTTCCGCCTCCACTACTGCTACTTCGGCTAGAAATGTTGCGAGTTAAGTTTGCGTGTTTGAAGAAAATTTAGAATACTTTTGTCGGAGCTGTCTTTCGAGTGAAATGTGTCTAAGAAAATGTTGAATAGAAAACACGTGTGAACTAGAAACAACTGAACGACAAACAATTGTTATTAAGCGCACACGTGGAGTAGTGCTGGAAGCTACCCAAAGGCAAGTCGAAGTATATATATTTAGGAAAGTAATGACTAGGGTAACTTAATGGGCTTGTAAATGACGGAATGTGGGGGTAAATGTGTGTGTATTTTTATGGTGGGAGTGTATTTCTACCAGCTTGCATGCTTACAATGCTTTAGGCGCTTGATGGCAATTTCAAACAAGGCATCGTTATATACCCTAACTCCTTTTTATAAATAATTGATAAAGAGGCAAGCAACATTGTTGGTGAGCGAGGAAATCACAATCACGTGTTTATTTTTTAAAGCGTTTGTTCTTTTCGATATTAAAAGTTGAAGGTTTCTACGGTTAATACTCTTTGAAGTGAATTTTTTGTGAAATAGGGATGCCACCAATATATTATTTTTTATAAATTTTTTTCTACATTATTTTATATTTTTCGAAAAAAAATGGAATATCTTTGAAATCGATTTGAAAAAAAAAATAGAGTTGCCACCAGAAAAAATAAATTATTGGGTAGTAAGAAAAGCACAATCACCTGTTTATGTGTTTTTTAAAGCATTTGTTCTGTTCAAAGTTTGAGGTTTCTCCGTTTAAGGCTCTTTGAAATGAGTTTCTTGTGAAATAGGGCTGCCATATTATTTTTTTATAAATTTTTTCACATTATTTAACATTTGTCGAAAAAAGTAAAAGCTTCCTTCAGTTAATGCTTTTCGAAATCGTTTTTTTAAAAACAGCGTTGCCAACAGAAAATATAAATTATTGGTGAGTAAGGAAATCACAATCACCTGCTTACGCATTTTTTAAAGTGTTTGTGCTTTTCGATATTAAAAGTTGAAGATTTCTGCAATTAACTTTCTTTGAAATAGATTTCTTGTAAAATATGGTTGCCACCAGTATATAATTTTTATAACTTTTTTATATTATTTAATATTTTTCGGATGAATAGTTGAAGATTCCTTCGGTTAATGCTATTTGAAATTGATATAAAAGAAAAACAGAGTTTCCACCAGAAAAAAATAAATTTTTTCCTACATTATTTAATATTTTTCGGATGAAAAGTTGAATATTCCTTTGGAATAATTTTGAAATAACTTTTTTGGGAAAAACCGAGTTGCCACCAGAAAAAATGATTTTTTCTACATTATTTAATATTTTTCGGATAAAAAGCTGAATATTTCTTTGGAATAATTTTGAAATATTTTTTTTGGAAAAAAACAGAGTTGCCAACATAAAAAAATTAGTTTTTTTTTAACTTTCTGGAGCAGTTTATTCTATAATTTAATAGTTTTCTCGTGCGAAGGCTACCTATAAATACTTTTTTTAATTAATTAAATTTTAAAGAAAATCTTTAAATTAATTTTAATACATAGGCTTGCCATATTTATGATATTCAGTTTAATGTCAAAATTGAAACCAAATATTAGAATTAAAAATCTTTTTGAAGGCATTTAAAAATATCTCACTAAGAAATTATCTCCAGATAGCAAAACTAATACCCCTTCATAGCTCAATTCGCCCCATAACTCATTTAATTCGACAGATTACTTTCATTACAGCTCCAGTTGGCATTTACCATAGTTTCATTTATTTTAAATGTAATTAATTCCAGCACAGTTTTTCATGCATTCCATTTACCTTTCATTTGAAGCCGAATTTAATTGCAGTTCATTGCACAGTTATAATTTAAGTTGCACTTAACGCTCTTTTAAGCTCAGCTTCGAATAAGTTTCAGTTTTAATTTAGTTCAGCATACAAAAATCGATTTCGAATCGATTAAATTCGATTTGCTTTTGTTCAATTCGCTTTAATTTGAGTTTAGCTGCAGTTCGATTTGAATTCAGTGGCAACACGACTTGTGATTCACTTCAAGCTCAGTTTCAGTTCATTTCATCGCAGCCACGGTACTGATACGGCTATAGTCTGATTACGTTTGAGTCAAGTTCCGACGAAGGTTTTTAGCGAAAATGGATTGAGCTGGAGCGGAGTTTAAATTATTTATGGGTTTGAGATTTTTTTTTACAGATTTATGCGTTTAAATTTTAATTTAATTGAAATAACTTTAAAATTATAAAAAACAAAAAATATAGAATTGTATAATAAGTTTTGCCTCCATCTTAAAGCATATTCCAACAACTGTTATTTGACCCCCCTAAACTTCGTTCCTTTTGTCATTCAAGTGATATTTCGATGAATTTCCCACACGCTCACCCCAACCCATCCGCGTCAGCTTTGCTATTGACAGCGTGCAGTCAAGTTGAACTAAATTTTTGCAGACTATCGGTGACTGGCGTTTCGCTTTCCATTTCTTCTTAAATTTTTTTTCCTACGCTTTACTTCCACTAGTACATTTAGGGGGCGTTTTGTGGCAAGCTCGTACTTGGTGCAGTTTAGTAGTCGTTAGAATTCAGTCTTGCTACATGCAACTGCCTCAAAATCGCTGACGCGTACAAAACTTCAGCTAACGTGTGGCACTTTCAATGTTGCATGCACCGCACATAATAGAATGCGAGTATGTGTGCTATATATTTTTGTTGTTCCCGATATTGTTCCGGTTGGGCTTTGTCAGCTTTGTATTAGAGGCCTGCAGCGGCAGCAGCAATTTGCAGTTTAGCGTGTTTTTGTCTCTGCTTAAACGGAAAGTTTGTGGCATGAATGTTGCACGTGATAGTTTGCGGCAACATATGTTGGTGTGTGTTTGTGCATTCACCTAACTAAATTGTGTTGTGTAATTTTGTTGTCTGTATTTGACATTTAAATGTTTGAAATGAGGATTTTTTTCGCTACAATCGCCTACGGCTCTAAGTCTACCTCTCAAAGCTTTGACAAAATTGGTCGATATTATTCGACTGGTTGGATTAAGGGTGCGTTTGGGGTGGTTTGACTAAGCTAACGTGTGACAAGCAATGAGAAATAGTCAACTGACTTTAAAAATAAATAATGAAACTTTTAATTTAAAAAATTATTTATTTAATTTTCTTTTTCAAAAGATTTTGAAGTAATCATTACCCTCACGTTTTCAAGTGAAACCCCTAGTACCATTATTTTTCAACTTTAAAATAAAAACTAAATATAACCAAAATTACTAAGGAATTACAAATAATGCTAGTAATGGTTCATTATTATTATTCAATAATTACAGTAATCATTACTTTTCATTAATAGTATTTAAAATAATGATTACTTCATTTGAAATGATACTTAAAATACATATACCATTAAATGCAATGGTTACTTATAAAATAATAATTTTTTTCTCGTTTATTTTTAGTAACTTAACAGGTTTTAACTAAAACCGAATATCTTGAATTCTATTGTAATTATAAAAAACTAGTGTCGACCAATAATTCTTTTTTAGCTATCATTTTGACATAGCAAGCCACAGGAAATTAGTTCAGAATTATCTCCCAATTTTTACCTTAAAAAAACTAAAGAATTACTAAGAGCGTTAGTAAAGCTTCAATAATCATTACAAAAATATTTAATTAGTAAAGTAATCATTGCTAATTACATTATGATTAATTGTGAATATGATTCTAATGATCCGTAGTCTTCAATAGTAATTAATGTATATAGCATATAATAGTAAGGATATTTAAACACCAACATTAAAAGTAATGATTACATAAAAAATATATTTATTTAAATATTTAATATTTTGTAAACAAACAGCATTTTAATAAATTAAAATTGTGCAATACTGTTATAGTCATTAACAAACGGTTAGATCACAATTACCTCCTCTTTTGAACTAAACAAAAACTAAAGATTTATCAAGGATGTTAGTAATGGTCAAAACAAAATACAGTAATATTTCATAATTGCAGTAATCATTACCATTTACATGATAACGAATTGAAAACATCATAAAAATGTTATGAACCCATTAATAACACTTAAAGTAATGATTACACGTATTTGGAGTGGTCCTTAAAAGTAATGATTACTTTTAAAAATATATATATTTTTTTTAAATCCTTAATTTTTTTAATTGAAGATTACATGTAATTGTAATGGTACTTAAAAGTAATGATTACTTCTAAAAATATATATGATTTTCAAATCCTTCGGGTTTCTTTAACAAATTACTTTCATAAAATAAAAGTTACTGTTATCCAATCTCACTTTTGTTTAGCTCAACACTTTCGTAAAGCAAGCAACAATAAATTTGACAACAAAACTACTTTCCCATGCAATTAAAGCTTTAAGAGAGCATTACACATATATACTCGTGTTTCAACAACTTGTGGCACTTGCCACCAAACCCATCTTGCTGTTTTTTGTAGCTTTCAATTAACACGCGCAAATCGCAACTGTCAGTTGGACACCAGCGACTAAAAAAAGTAAAACAAAAACGACAAACGCAAAATATTAAAAGATGCAACGAAGAGTGCAACCGCTAAGCAAGGTGCTATATACAGTCTACAGATGCAAGTGACTGCAACGTGCCACAAGTTGGAACTCGCGATTATGCGCCGCAGCCGGTATTAACCTAATTTCTACAAACAAATGCGCTCGCAGACAAGTTATGAACGCTAAGCTGATGGACAGTCGGCGAAGAGCGCACAAATCTGTTGGCGATTGCGAAAACACCGCGTTACAGCACCCATCCATACAGCCAAGCAGGGTATCCATTCGCAAGGCGCGCATTCACGTGGAAAATCCGCCGATCTGTTCCGCATCCATGCGCATGAAACACACGAACACGGCGAAGTAGCAGCGCCTGCCTCAAGTGGCTGACCGAAGGCGCTGAAGGCATTGTAACTGCCACAGGCTTAAGCCACAAGCCAGCTGGTGGCGGCTCCGACACACCACTCAACTCGACTGTGCGAGGTCTTTAATAGTTTCCCATAAAATCGAATTGCCGGCACGCACACACATACACAGTTTTACAGAGACATACATACGTACAATCCAGCTCAAAGGATATTCTCTGGTGTGTATTTCTCGGTAGTCTCAGCTGTGGCTGCGTTCGTCTGCTGGCGGTAACGCGTTTAGACGATTTTTCTGCATGGTGTAGCATATGATGCAAAACTAACTCGAAATTAATGTGTGTGCGTCAAAGCGGGAGAAACATGAAAAAACTGCGATGCATACACATACAAACGCATATAGATACATACTTATGCAGCGCAGTAAGTCTATAATGTGCCACGCATTACACGCGTCGTGTGGCAAGTGTTGAGTTGTGCGTGTAGCAAGCCAGCAAGGAGGCAAGCGAACGTTATCGATTGAAAGTGAATGGTGGAAGCTGTGACTGAGGCACAAATAGGTGTGCCAAAGGCCAAGTGCAGGCAAATAGCGGGTGGGTAAACAACAACAGCAGCTCAAGAGCAAAAGCAACAACAACAAGAACAACAATTAAAGCAAACAATAAGCGCTCACGAACCACCACAAAGCAACCAACAACAACCAGCAGCAGCGCGGCAGCAACACCAACCAGTCACTCAATTGGGTACCACCGAGATAAACTTTCCAACCAGAAAACCCAAATAAACAAACAAAAGTGAAACAACCGAAATTTTCAACTCACTTGCTGTCAGTCAACGCAAACACTTTGTGCTTTGTTAAGCTTTGGATAAGTTGATGGATGGGTGATGGGTGTGTGGTGTGCGGGCGGGCGGGTGCACTAGTGTTGTAGACTCCTCCCCCACCCACACACCCACAGAGTTTGTGCGATGAGATGTGTTTACCAACGAAACAGATAGCCGGAATACAATAACAACAACAATTCTTGGCGACCTTCCGCTTTGGTAAATATTGGTAGTTGTTGCAGCAACGCTGTCGCAAGTACCGCGCGGCACTTGTTCAAGTGGCCACTGGTGACCATACAAGTGGAGATACATAGAGTTGCGATAAACCGAGAACAGAAGTGGTATATATGTACATACAAGTATAAATGAAACTGAGGGTAACGTTCCACTACCAAGCTTAGGTTGCCGCTCAGCGAATTTACAGCAATAAGGCCGCAATAAGCGGTTTTGAAGGGATTTCAGTAATTATATTCCAACTAAAGCATCTTTTTAAAACTAAATAGTATAATTATAATCCAAAATAATAATAACAAACGTGCTTTTCAAGCATTGTATTAGATAAATAGCCAGTGTTCCACAAGTTCAAAAGCTCTTTGCAAGCTCTTACTGAGTTGAACTATAAAAAATAGTGAACAAATATACTAAAATGCTATTGAATCCAACTAGATTTTCAGTGTTTCACAAGTTCATTAAGTATTTGCAGACCAACAGCTTTACATAGAGTTGCAATAAACTAAGCACAGAAGTGGTAGTTTAATTATAATCCAAAATTCTGACAAAAATCGTGTTTTCAAGCATTGTATTAGGTAAAAATCCGGTGTTCCACAAGTTCAAAAGTTATTTGCAAGCTCAATATCATATTATTATTGCTGCAAATAGTTCGAGAAAAATATATTCGTCTAGATTTTCCTAAGGACAGCTGATACAAATTTAATTGTTGCATTCCCTTGGATAATGATAAATTAGAAACTGAGGAACTGCTTCGCAGAAGGACATGGCTAAATCAGCTTGTTACGCTGATCATTTATACACCTATCTCTTTATGAGGTTTCAGACGTTTCCTTCAGGGTGTTAGAAATTTCGTGGCAACATTTATATACCCTGTTCAGGGTGTAAAAAATAGTTCACAATTATAATTGAAACCTGTAACATAACTCTAATCATCCAAGTGTTCCAGAAGTTCACAAACTGATTTTTCGAACACAGTACTGTAATCTTCATTAAATTTCACAAATAAAAAATATCTCTTAAACTGTTTCAATATTTTTTTCCATTTTCAAACAACTTCTTTACACAAATACACATATGTCTCATACCACCTAAGCATCTCGTCTGCCTCTTTCAAGACCTATGACAGCATGGCTAACCCAAAAATGGAACAAGTACACGAACATACATATGTATGTGACTTTACCGCACTTAAATGTGACCCTGAAGTTTAGTACAAGTCACAGCAAAACGCGTCGATGTTACATTACGCCAGAGAAGACATAAAAATGTGGCAAGTAAACAAAGTGAAGCACCGGACGCGTCTGGGTAGAGTAACTGAATCAAAGCAAATCGAAAATAAAATTCACACAAAAGGAACCATACAAGGCAAAGACAGGCTTCTTACATGACTAAATGTTTCAAAAGCCAGAGCTAGCCAGAAATTTATTGTTGCCGTAAACAGCGAAGCATACATAGACAAATTATTCAGAAGAAACAAGTAGAAGAAGTCCCCACATAGTTGCAAGTGTATGTGCTACTATTAACAATGCTGAACGGAATGGTATAATGAGACAATGACATTTCCGCATATTCGACGCTAGCAAAGTTCAAATAGTTGCAACGAATTTTATTGAAAACGCTTGAAATTCAGCTGTGCATAATTGAAACTTAGCTTGGTCAAATCAATCTATGAGGATTAAGCGAATTGGCTAGGCCTGCTCCTTTGCATATTTTCGCAGTCTTGGCATTAGTGAAGAGTTATTCAGGTATTGATTTTAACTTACGCTAAAAATTGTGTAAATTTTACTACACAATAGCTCCGGAGATTACGATGTCAGAACCTTTTGTATTTTTAGATGTTTTTATACTTTTTTTACGCTTCTTTTTTATGTTTTAAGGCTGATAGCAAAGTCTGTTGGAAGTCAAAATAAGGCATAGGTATAATTTAACTTAGAAAATAAGCAGATTTTGGTCCTTAAGTATTCACGTTTTGTTTATGTGGTTAGCAATAAAAGTGTTTCACAAGTTCAATAATAGATTACAATTTGTTTCATAAGTCCAATTATAGCTTATAGCTAAACCGAAAAAGGTATATTCTCTTAGATCAAGCCTCAGGATTCACCAAAGTTGTCTCTCATTAAAAATTAGTGCGGTTATGTTGGCACACAAGTTAAATGCTTAGGTTTAGGCTTCATGTCAAACTAGTATAACTTATTTTTTTATCTTAACTTTTTTATTAAATCTGCAATTATCCAACAAAATAGTTTATATTATAAGAAAAATAAACAAAATAATAAATGTTTAGCTGGTGAGTTGCCAAAACATTTGAATTGAGTTTTAATCGTAACGGCGATAGGTGTTTCAGAAGTTCACATACGTTTCACAAGTTCAATGTACGTTTCACAAGTTCAATGTAGGTTTCACAAGTTCAATGTACGTTTCACAAGCTCAACATTCGTTTCACAAGTTCAACACACGATTCGAGGTGCATTATCTATTGAATTTTGTTAAATTTCCAGTACTATTGACATAATAATGATAAATAGAGAACATCAGTTTTCATATTAAACTTCTGCAATAGCAAATCAGTTAAAACATTGCTTAACCGAGTTTGGGAAAGGCTTCACATATTTTTTAAAATTAATTAATATTTTGAGAGCATCCTGAAACGCTGTTGCAAGCAATCTGTAACGACATAGTACTAAAAAAAAACATTTTTTTGTATAGTGCAACCGAACTAATGCCACAATATTTGCATTCCCAGGTTATCGACTTTTTTTGCTTTCAAACAACCGATTTGATGAACTCTGTGAGGCAATATCTCATTGTTTGCATTGCACTTGCGCCTCATACGCCTTCAAACAGCCGTCCACAAAGCGTTCGCACCAGTTTGAGCTATCCATTGAAGTGCTGGGGTCACGTGTAGCAGCTTTAATCGTTATCGCTGCTGCTGCAGCGCCACCAATATCGCAGAAGTGTTTGCACAAGACAAACACTAGAAGAATTTCTTAAGCGAAAAATAAGTGCATGTTTGAGAATTCACTTTCGAAAATCGTTCGTGTCATAGTTTTTATGGGTTTTTGGGAAAACATTTTACTGTTGTTGCTTTTGTGTGCTTACTTTTTTCTGTTATCGTTGCGTATTGTTGTCGCTTATCTCAAAACTAAGAATTGGGCATGCGAAACGGCAATGTATGCTGGAGAAGCAAACAATGTAGAACGAGGCGTGGCAGAGAGGGTGGTTCGAAGGAGGCGGTTAAGCAGAAAAAAATTTTGCTATTTATTTTTTTGTGAGCTTTTGTTGTCCCAAATATTCAAGTGTGCGAGCCGCATCTGTGCCGGGTTCCTCTTTTTTGTTTTTTGCTTTTTTCAGTGTTCTGTTGTTTTTGTAACGTTAACTGTGGCGGGGGGTGTGCTCTACGTACATGCTTTGGGTGGGAAAACATGCGAAGCCTTCAATGGCATAATTGCTATTTTACAAGAACAATAACAACAAAATCGTTTGCCACATGGACGAAGAAGTACAACAAGTGCTTTCGGCTACAAGCACAAAAATAACACAAACAATAACTTTGAATGCTTTGTTTCCACCCATGGCTGCGTGTATGTGTGTGTTTACTGTCTACACAGCCCATTATGCACATACACATGTTAACATACGCATGCTTACACCCCAAAATACTTGGTTGGGTAGTGTGTCCTTCAAGCAGAGGGTTGTTTACTTGGATGGCAGGAAGTAAAGGAAATCGTTGTCGCGGTCGTCATAAACGGCGCATTCGAGGAGTGAGTGAATGCGTGAAAAGAAATTAAGTTCGAATTTTGTGGCAAACAAAATGAAGTGGCCACTTGCATGTGCCACTTGTATGAAGTGTTGTTGAAGTTAATTGAAGTGTTTTGCTGTTGTTGCCGCTCTTCTTGTTATTGTTGTTGTTACAAGATGTGTTATATTAACACGTGTTTTGAAGCTCTTCAAGTTTGGTGTTGCCATTTAGATTTGTTTATACTTAAGTTGCCTATCAACGTGCGCATTATACGTGCAACTTGCAACATAAGTGATGTAAACAAGAAAGCTTGGCTAGTGTGGGAACTGTATACTAAGAATTTGAAAATTAAATAACAAGATGTTGTTGAGATAAAAAATATGAAACTAAGCGGGGCGAAATATAAAGAAATTTTCAAAATAGAAAAAATGCGAAAGATTCCTTAAAGAAACTTAATTCCGATCGCTCAGTTTGTAGGTCAGCTCTATGCTTTAGTGACCCGATCTGAAAAATGTATTCGAAAATTGTGGTGTTGCCTTAGGATTCTTTACAATTCTTTCAATGCATTCCGATCATTCAGTTTGTATGGCGGCTATATGCTGTAGTGGTCCGATATCGGCGGTTCCGACAACTGATCAGCGTCTTAGAGAGAAAAGGTCGTGTTCATAACTTTAGATCGCTATGTCAAACATTAAGGGATTAGTTCGCGTCTACAACTCGACTATAACCGAGTAAACGGTATTTTCGCAAATAAAGAAGTTCGAGAGTTTACATACAGACGGACGGACATGGCTAAATCATTAACCATTAATCAGCTAACCCATTTTCTATTGCTATTAGGCAGTCGAAAAAGTCTTTTCGTATTTTGTCAATAGATGTCGGTGCGGTCGTACGTACTATATCTACAGTGCTACCAATCACAATGTGTCATACCATATGGTGTTGGAAATAAAATTCGGGGAAGTTGAAAAAAAGTTACAGCTGTTCAAAAATGAGTGGGAATAATGAAGAAATTCGCTATATTTTGGATTTTTTTTTATAAAAAAAGGGAAGAATGCCATGCAAGCCGCGAATGAAATTTGTGAAGCTTACGGAGACTTACTGGATCAGTTCGTGTAGCACAAAAATTGTTCGCTCGCTTCCGTTGTGGAAATTTCGATTCCGATGAAAGTTTTACACTGATGGTATAATGTCTCTAGCGAAAAAATAGCAAAAAGTGGTGGACCAAACTGGTGCATATTTGTTTATTTATATATTAGTATAAATATTAAAAAAAAGCTGAAGTTTGATTAGAAATACGAAAAGACTTTTTCGACTACTCAATATTTAGTGTTCCACAAGTTCAAATGCTCCCCATTTGTGTATTATTCTGATGGAAAGCATAAAAAAGCAATACCGAAAGGTCCAAAAAAATAATAAAAATAATCATTTAAACCCTACTAAATCAACAAGTTCAAACTTATTGATATTCCTATTAGGATTGGGTCTAAAAATTCTTCTTCTAATATTTAAACCTACGACTGCTTAAAAAAAGTTATTTAGTAATGATTTTTAATAACAAAAATATTTGGAAGCCCCCTTAAACTTAAAAAAACAAAACACTAAAATTTAGAAATACATAAAACCTATTTTTTAAGAAAAAATTCCCACTACATTGTTAAAATCACAACTGGCAAGTCCTTTCCTTACCTTAAGTGTCTCCTACTCAATTCCGTTAATTATGGTCACATTTAGACATGTCTACCCACAAAGCACACGCTGACACCGGCTCTCATATCGCTGTTTTTGTTTTTTTTTTCATGGCAGCAGTGGCGCATAAATTAAACTTTATTATGCATAATCTAATTCGTAACAGATGAGGCACATCAAGCAGAAGGCAGTCGGTGAAAACCAGTCAAACACCAGCACAAACAATGAAACTCCGCCTGGGCGACAACAACCCCACAAGAAAGGCATAAAAGAGCACTGCTGATACAACTAACCCTGCACAACGACACGCACACATTTACGCAACGGCAATTGGCAATTTATCATAAGCGCGCCGTTTAACATATCCCGTTACACAGCCCATATCCGCACGGCTCCACAATATGCAAGAAATTACTGAACGGAAATGTTAAAGGGCATTTCAGTGCCTTCAAGTGTGGCAGCTATACACGTACATATTTATATATGTATATGTATGTAGTTATATAACAAACGATAAAATGTTGACAAATCTAATAAAATTTTCAACACCCAACAAAAACAAGCGGACGGGCGGTTTTGATGCGAAGTTAACTATGTTTGACTATCGGTTTATTGTTGTTGTTGTTGTTGAAAATCTGTGCACTCGAAAAAATTGCACAAATCTGTCTTTCAAAGGCAGTTACATTAATCTCACTTCTCTTTTATGTATGTATGTGAGTAAGCGTTTGTACTGTCAAACCGGTAGGTTGAAGTTTATGCGCCACAGACGCTTTACTACCCTGTCTGTAAAGGCAGCAGCCAACGAATTCCCCAAAGGGATTTTAGTGCAGCCAAATCATTCCATGTCATTTCGTTTTATATCAATGACGCGTCAGAAGCAGTAAATGTCAGCTTTTGGGATTGAGGTGAATGTGTAGGTTAAGGTGGCAGTAACTTTACGCAAACGGTTGACTCTTTTAAACGTAAAAAAGGAAAAACTTTAAAACAAAATCAGCAGTTTTAAATAATAAGAATATTTGTTTAAAAAAAAAGGAACAGCTATTTTGCATATTTTTTGGACTTTTTCGGAAGTTTCTGCTTAACAAGGAATAAAGAAAAAGAAAATTTAACCTGGTTCCTCTAATTTAGTTTCTGTATTGGATGTAGATTGTGGTGGTGAAAGATGTACTGGATCCGAAATATTTCAATTACCTGGAAACAATATTTAAATTCAAGAGGCTTTACAAATTGCTAAGGCTTTCAAAAAAATGTTGAGACTTAAAGGAAAAAATCATATCAGATGAAACTATACGGAACAGAGAAAAATAATCACGAAAAAAATGGGGCCATGGCATCTTTGATGTCACAAAAATATTTGACTTCATATTAACCTTAAATGATCATATTAGTATCCTATAAAATGTTGGAATTCTTAAAAAAAAACACAAGCATATCTCGTAAGGTCACCTATAACTCTAATCTCAGTTAGTTTTGGGCTACAGAATGGCAAGAACGCTCTAAAAAAGACATCGACTAAAGACAGTTTGACTGGGTGTGACTGTTTAGGAAACTAAGTGACAGAAAATGGAAGAACTTCAAGCTCTCCTTTTCAAATATTAATGGCGTCGGTGACGTCACGTTAGCGCACGAAGTACAGATATATAAGATAATATCCTGTTTTTATTGACTTTCTGTTCAGTTTGAAGGAATTCATACACACTGTGGAAAGAGCATCCAGAAATTGTAAATTAATTCTACGGGTAAATGATATTTGAAAACAAAGTATTTTGCTAAGTTGGACTGTCCTTAAGTACTATACCAAATATGAGCGCGATCTCTCAACCAGTTTGTTTACAGCAGTTGCTCAAGTCGGTACACCTCAATAGTGTTTTTCGATTTTTACAATGAATATAAATATCGCACAAAGAATTTGTCTCAAATATATATATTTCTAACCAATTCGTGTGCGGAATCGTTGCGACTGTTGGCAAGCGCTTACGCTTCAGTTTTATCAAAAACACAAGCCTACGAGTGGTACAAAGCCTTCAAAGATGGCCGAGAGATCGTTGAAGACATGCCACGTTCTGGACGACCTGCGACATATTCAACAGATGAAAATATTAAAAATATGGAAAATCGTCAGGCAAGTATCAGGAAAGCTCGACATCTTTCGCAAGTCCGTTCGACTGATTTTGGTGGATATTTTGGGTATGAAACGACTATTCCCGATATAGCTGAATTTTCTTCAAGAAGAGTACCGCAAACAGTTATCTTGGGACTTGCTTGAACGTGCAAATTCCGATCTCACATTCATGGAGAGCATTATAACTGCCGATGGGACATGGATTTAAGAATTTGACATGCAAACAAGTCAACAATCATCGGAATGTAAGGAAAAAAACAAGCCGAAACCAAAAAAAAAAAAACACACCATTTAATGCTAATTGTTTTTTTGATATTCGTTTTTGGTGCATCATGAATTTGTTCCAGAGGGACAGACGGTCAAAAACGAGTTCTATTTGGCCGTATTGATGCGTTTACGCAAGAACAACCGTCGAAAACGGCCGAATTGTTGAAGAACAATTCATGGATTCTACACGATAATAATCACCAACGCATCAAGCTACGATTGTGACTGAATTTAAAGCCAAAAACGCTATAAATACCATCGGTCAACCACTGTATTCAACAGATTTGGCTCTGTGTGACTTTTTCTTGTTTTCCTAACTTAAATTTCCGCTCAGTGGAACCCGTTTTCAGTCGTTTGAAGAGATTAAACGAAATTCGTTGAAGGAGCTGAAGGCCATCCCAAAAAAAGTGCCTATGGAAAGTGTTTCGAGGACTGGAAAAATCGTTGGCATAAGTATATTACATCTGGTGTGGATTACTTAGAAGACTTTTTTGGAACAATGTTTGTAAAAAGTCCTTAGTTCTAGTTTTATCATTCTCAGGACATATTTGCATAAAAGCGTACAAAGAGATATTTCTCTGAATTTTGAATAGTCAGTTTGTTTGGCAGCTATGCGCTGTGGTGGTCTGATCTGAACAATTTTTTAAGAAATTATAGAATTGAATTGTATAATAATCTATATTATATAAATATTATATATTATATACATATTACATATATAAATTATATACAAGTGTAAAGAAACATAACGAAAGAACTTAATTTTATATCTACTCAAATCAAATTATTTGTCTTGAAGTGGTAGCGTGGAGTATTTTAAATTACTGACAATTAATTGCTCTTTTCAATCAACAGAAACAGAGGACATGAAGTGGTCACCTTACAACTTAACGAGCTTATTTTTCAGTATAATTGCTCAGTTTGTGACAAACAATGCAACAAAGTATCTCTCAAATTCCTTATTTAACGATTTTAATTTGGATTTCAGTTTACTAATTCAATGGCGTTGAGTACTTAATTATTCAAATCTTATTTGCATAACAAATTTCCCAGGAGAGCTTTCTCATGCTGCCACACATATTTTAAAATTCACTTGTTTTTCGCCGAAATATTTACCAGATGGAGACAAGCTGATTTTTTCCTCACTTTTATTGAGTCTATTAACAAACACAGTGATCGTCGTACACGCTTCACTCTTTCTTCATAATATGCTCATTAAAATGTCCTTTGAGGCCGTGCAAGTGCGCGACAACCTACCAGTGTGTCTTTTACTACTAAGCGTAGGTCTCAAGGCACCACATTTTAAAAAGCGATTAATTTTCGAGCACAAAGCGCTTAAGTGCCAAAATGTATGCAACGGTTGTCTGACTACCGACAACCTGCGTATGGATAGGGCTCAAATATCTGTCGGTCTGTCTGTCGGTGCGCCTGCCACTTGCATGCGTGAGTGTCGCGCGCGTGTCAGCATTTTGCATGGTACGACTTTGATAAGACACAGCCGCCGTTGACGCTGATGTTGGCGTGTGTCGGCAATAGAAATGCAAACGAACCACTTGCAACACCAGCAAGGACAACAACTACACATAAATGCAAATACGAAAACAATGGAGTCGTGTACATGCCATATACTACTATGTATGTGTGTGTGTATGTTATATGTGTGGCGTTTGGCGACAAACAATTGCGGCAGTGAATGCAGCGACGGTCGCGGCAGCTTTAATGCCCGCTGATTGTCTGCTGCGGCTACTTATCAGACACATACACATAGACATTCCTTTATTCAGCAACTTTGCTTTGTGTTGCTGTGCGCAGCGGCATTCAATAAGGCACACGCGCGCGGTCACGTGCCGCTGGGCCTCAATTCGTTGGGCATTCAATTCGCATTGGTGTGAGATTAGCTGCGCAAATATTATTTATTGCATTTGTTAAGTTGATTCATCATCTTGTTAAGCAATTTCGGGCAAAAATAACTATGGCAATATGATACATTATGGTTATTGTTGTTGTCGCTGCTGGGTAACCTAAGCTAAGTAACTAATGGGTAAAGTGGCGTTGCATCACTTTATATATATATATCTTTATGTGTGTATGTCAATAAAAGGAAATTGAAAGGATGTGCGCTTATGCGGAGTGCTTAGTCGCGGAAGAGGCGTGTACTCAAGGGTTAAAGTTCACAGACTTGTCAAAAGTAGAGGCTTGCGTAGCATGTCTGATGTGTTGGAGGGTGCGTGACAAGTTCATAATTATGTAAGTATGTATGAATATACAAAAGTTATGCATAGTTAAAGCGATAGATATAGTGGGAAAAAATCCAACTGCTAAATATAGTGGACGGGGTTCGAAAGGATTAAATTTTAAATTTTCGAAATATTTTAAAAAAATTAATTTTTTTTAAATTAAATCAAAATATATATTCCACATAACAATTACAAAAATTTGCCAATCAGCATTAGATCTGTTTAGTAAAATATATTTCAAATAATTAACATGAATTACCTTAAAAAAATTCCCTGATAAATACCATATAGATTATCAAAGCTTACCTGAAAAGAAAGAAACATAAGACACTTGCATAAATAATTTAATTTACTACGAAATAATTTTATTTTTTGTTGTAGTTTTAAATGCGAAAAATATTAAAATAAGAGAAATAATTTAGAAAATATTAAATAAAAAACAGCAAACAATAATATATGTAACCACATATTAAAAAAAACCGGTTAAGCAAACCGTTAACTTCGACTGCACCGAAGCTATAATACCATTAAAAGGTGCATTAAAAGGGTATTTTTTATGGTAGGAGGAAGTATTGAAAGCCAAACCGCCAAACCTAACCTACTCCCAACTCATATCTCGCCAACGGAACCACCGGATTAAGTATTACGTCAAGGGAGCGAGAAAGACTTTAAGTATTATCTATCATACGGACTGACTGACGCGTTTATATATACTGTATATCCCTTAGATTTGTCATAATTAAAGCAGACGCTTAGCTGACAGCTTTCCATTTACCAAAAGACTGGCACATGAGAGCTGTCAAATTTTCCACCGAAAAATTACCGACAAGTTAAGCTTTTAACTTTTCCTTTACATTTGAAAACCGAGAGCATTGAAAAAATAAGTGCTCAGGGTCTTATATGCACTCTGTATACGTCGGATCGGAAAAGGTAGCTTCTAAAGCATCCATGTCCACTTAGTATTTGGGTTAGGTGGCAGTCTAGGTCCCCATGTTTAATATCTGTCCACGAATGGATGGGCGGTATTAGTCTGTAGGCCCACCGTCGTGTGTTTGAGGGTTGCTACCATTGCTGCCACATTGTTATGCTTTTAGTTCTCTCCTTTTTTACGCCTACAAACGACTCTGATAGCTGGTTCAATCGCGTGAATTCGTCTCCCTGGATGTCAATGAGCAGCATATTAGCTAGAACTTCATCAGCCTCGCTTGATATCGTTCGGAAAGCACTTGTTACCCGTATAGCAGTAAGGATATCTAGTGTCTGTATCCATATTGATGCTGCATACAATATTACGGAACGCACGCTCCCCTTAATGGCCATTATTATTGATAAGAGTTTTAGATATTTTGCTTGCTTTACCCGAACAATACACCAGGGGTTCCTAAATTTTAATTTAGGTCCAATATTACTCCCATATATTTCGACTGCAGCTATGAAATAATGTCGCATTTCCCAAAGGTTAGTGCTAGTATTTCTTTCACCTTCTTTGTGCTTATGATCAAGACTACCGTTTCTGCTCGGCCAAATGTAAACTCATGGTAGCAAAACCATTGGCGCATACCATTTATGCTATCACTACTTTTGAACTGGGGGTCATTCAGATGGTTAGCCACTAGTACCACTATGAGGTCATCCGCATATGCGACTGTTTTCACGTGTTTTGGTTGATCTATTCTTAACACACCGTCGTACATCAAGTTCCATAGTAGACAGCCTAAACCTTGCAGAACTCCACTCGAGACAGTGTAGCACTGAGTGCCCTTTTCCGTGTCGAATAACAGTCTGCTATTTTCAAAATATTTCATATAGAGCTCAGTATTTGGGTCATGCGGAGTTGAACGCATTCTTCTCATATACATAAATATGTAGATAATATGTACATTATTATAATATGAACGAAAATTTTACTTAATAGAGATAGACACAAACCAAGTTTATTTCAGAACCAAAATTTTTATTTTTACGATTTTTTTATTCATATTTATTGTTTGTATTCCCACCTTTTGATAATTGGCCATTGCTGGAAATATTCTAGCACAACTGGTTTAAATTTAGACACGGTTGTTTACCCTATACTTCTCTCTTACTTTCCAAGTTAATATTTTAACGCTTTTCATTGAACACAAGGAAAAAACAATAGAAATAATAGTAAAAACAATAAAAAAAAAATCAAAAACCAAAAATGAAAATCAAAAAACCATAGAGAAAAGTATCAAAAAGCATTGCAAGCAGTTAAACTGAGCAACGCTTTGAGTTCCCAAAACATTTTGCATTAAAAATACATTTTTCATGCCATCAATACGTTTCCATTTATAACAAATAACAAGTAAGCAGCGCGTATTTAGTGCGTATTAGTATTTTTGTGTAATTTTCACATTTACACATTTTCCATTCCGATTTCGTACAACGCTCGTTACGACTGATTTCCTAAGCAGCACAACATGTAATGTGTTTTCTTGTTCTTGTAAATCATTACAGATTCATTAATGGGTTCCGCGAGCGAAGACGAAGACGACGATGATCCGCCACATTTGCGCGGGCCACCGCTCGGCCTAGGCGTATTGGGACCGAATGGGCCCGACTCAGCGGGTGGACCATTGGGAGCATCCGATATCTCAGTACAAAGTATGAGCACGGATAGTAAAAACACGCATGACGATTCCGATCAGGTAATAATCATTAGTAAATGACTAAAGTATATGAAAGGCCGATAAGAAAAATCAAAAATAATAAAAAAAAATATAAAAAAAATATAAAAAATATAAAAAAATATAAATAAATATAAAAAAAAAATATAAAAAAAATATAAAGAAAATGCAAAGCGCGCAACATGTTGCATGCAGCGAGTGTGAATGGCGGCAACAGCTGGTGTAAGCGGCACAGCGGCGCACCAAATATTTAGTCATAACTCATTGTGAGCTGTTATAAGTGTTGTAGTTGTTGTATTGGCATAAAATATTTCCGAAAAAGTTATGTATGTGCGTGTGTATTCTTGGCCATTTGACTTGCCGACTGCTTAACGCCGCCAAAATCGATGCTGTGACCGTTCGTTTGATGATTATGCGCGGTGCGCTGCTGATGATGTTGTACGCTGTCGGCCAATCGATTGTGTTAGTAGTGTTACCGCTGATGATTAATGATTTGCAAATGGTTATTCAACAAATATGCGCGGCAAGTATATATTGCATGCAACGTTAAGCCATTGTGCGGCGGCGCAAATGAAATTGCTCAGCTTTACCAAAACAAAAAAAAAACAAAAAAAAAAAAACAAAAAAAAAATCAGACACACTTGCCCCACAACATTGCATTACATTTCTATATTATCCGCTTTAACTTTCCGTTTACAGGGTTCCTTAGATGGCGATCCTGACGGTCGGGGTGATTCGCAGGCGGAGAACAAGAGTCCTGACGATGCGAACGGCTCGAAGCGACGCGGCCCGCGAACGACGATAAAAGCCAAACAACTGGAAGTACTGAAAACGGCATTTAATCAAACACCGAAACCGACACGGCACATTAGGGAACAATTGGCCAAGGAGACGGGGTTGCCGATGCGTGTGATACAGGTGAGTTTTGCATAAACGAAAATCATCAAAAAAATAAATTTTGTGATACAAAAGACATTATAAAGGTGTGTGTGTGTGTGTGAATGTTGGCGCATATTTTCAAAGCCTGCAAACAGTCACAAAGATGAATGAGCGCTTTGCATGTAGGCGGCGCATGGCGAAATCGCAAATAAATGCGCCGTTTAAGAGAGATATCAAGGCGACGGGCATTAATGTAATTGGCATTGGTGAAGGAGGTGTGAACGATTACTCGCATGCTTATTATTATGAAACTAAAATGTGAAAAATTATCGAAACGCAGAGTTATGTCTCTTTGTTGAGTTAAAGAAGACCAAAAACCAAAAAAATCGAAACATAATTTTTTGCAATTTTCGAAGCTTTGTTCTTTAACGATTTTTGATCACTCTTCAAATGATAGTCTTGTTTTGTCTTTTTTACCAGTTTTTCATAATATTTACTACAAATTTGGTATAAGAGTGTAGTGACATATGTAAGGCCCGAGTCCAAATCAAGTTAAAAATATTTCCTAAAACTGCTTCGAAGACTTCTAAAAAACGTTGTCTTCGTTTCGGCGCCTACCTATAAATGAAAAATATCTCGAAACTGCCTAAAAACATATAAAACTGAGAAGTGTTGACAAGGTTTATGGACCCTCCTTGATATAAAATAGATATTTAAAAAACATTGCCTACATTTAGGAGCATTTAAATAAAACTAGAAAATAAAACAATTAGAAGAAACCTGCAAAAATCAAATAATTTAGATGTTTTCGAAAATAGTTTTTCAAGAGAAGGACTGGTACCGACACACAACTTCATAAAAAATACTAGAAAAATAATACAATAATTTTTTCGAAATATTAAACATTTTAGAAATCGTTGCCTACATTTTAGCATAATTTTAAAATATGAACAGTTACTATATTCTTTGCAACAGCAAACGGTTTGGAAGAGTATTAAACAGTTTTTAAAAGCCTTCTTAACATATAACAAATATTAAAATAATAATTTATCAAACTATAAAATAATTCAACCAGAAAAATCTTACAAAAGTTGTTTTGGTAGTAATTTTCCTAGAAAAATGCCAGGACCGAGGAAAAATACCATTCAAACTCGAAAAAGTACTGATTTACCGAGAAAACATTGTCTACATTTCGGGGATTTTATACCAAAGAATGGACAGACTGGATAATTTTGACACATACAATAAAAAATATTATATTTCTGTGTAAGAAAACTCTCATTTAAAAATAAATTAATTATATTTTTCGAAAACCAAGTTAATAGAGGGCACTTAATAGATGTTTAGGAAAATATTTACTCCTTCGTCGAGACATACTGTATAACAAATAACTAGTATGACGTCTGGGTGATTGCTACTAATATTCGGCAAAAAAGTATAAACTTTTAATTAGGCCTTAAAAATGAAATTAATATCAAAATCATCATTCCATTGTTCATTATCTGACAAAAATACCTTAAAAGACCGCATGCAAATTTCATCGGTCGAATTTTCCAGCGGTTTTGATAACATTTTTCTAACCGACATTGAAAATAGCGTTTCGGGAAAACGCGTTTTAAGTTTAGGAGCCAATTTCATTGAGTTAAAAAATGTCTATAGATGCAATCATACCTTTGAATCAACTAATTTTTTGGAGAACGTTGTCAAATATATGCCAATAGGTCAGTCGATATACCTATGTATATTGAACAAATGAATATTGAAATTCACTATTGAATATCTTAAATATTGAACGAAGAAATTGACAAGATATACATATATAATTTGCTTCCCGGAAAGATGTATTTTCCTTAGGCTAATTTTCGAAATAAAATACAAATTTAACTATGCTATAAAACCCAATCAATATAAATTCCAATTTTGGCGACCGGAATAAAAATTAAAATAACTAAATATTCAAAATAGATTAATTTATGCATGAAAGAGGCCTACTAAAACAAAGTCTATAACTGCGAGACACATAATCAACGCCCACAAAAGCTTTGCTGCGCGCATTATCTGCATAAATTTCTGAGATTTTTTTTCTAATTTTTGAATGCAACATTTTAAATACATATAATATCTATGTATGTGCTGCTGCTGCTTGTCGCTTAACGTTTTCGACGTTATCGGGTCGCACACCATTTGGCAGGGTTGCTGCTGTTGGTTATTTATGAAGTTTTTATGCTAATGAGCTGAAAGTATTTGTGCGCTGTAGCGAGTAAATTTTGCACAACAGAACAATAAATAAAAATTAAAAAGTAAAAATTTTAAGTATGGGGAAAAAAAATCAAAGCAAAAAAGAATAAGTAGCGACAATAAAAAAAGAGAAACAAGTGAGCAGCCAAATGAGAATGTAGAGATTCGGTCGACTGAGTGACTAATTGCCTATTGGAAGTTCAGGTACAAGACAATATACATATATACATATATTTATATTGTATAAGTATATATCAATGTTTATATACATACATATGTATATGTATCTATATACATCTGTGCAGTCAGCAACCACAATTGAGTAGCCTCTGCGCGTTGAGCTAGTGCGCAAACAATCATTTATAGATGGCCAGTTAGTCATGATGACTTCGATTCAGTTTGCTTGTTTATTGTTGTTATTTTTTTATGCAACGCTTGAGACGATAGCAAATCGGTGTATTCTTAAAACGCTGAATCAACGGATGATACCTTTGGTTGTTGCTGTGCTAGCTTGGTACGGCTAGACGACGAAAGGTACCCACCTAGAAAGAATAGAAGTTGCACAAGGTGACTATATGAAGGAAGTCCGTTGTAGAGCTTAGTTAAGCTTGTTGTTGTGAAGAAGTGGTAGAGGCACAGACGACGAATATTGAGCAAATCAAAGTGATGTGTTACGCTACAGCGTAACTAACTGACAGATTTTAAGGTCAAGTGAGTTCAGCGTTGCAAAAAGTAAGGAGGAAAGATGCAAAAACAAAAACAATAACATGAAACTGGGATTTAAAATACTGCACAGGGTGGTTAGGAATTTTATAAATATGCTTTTTCTAGTATTTATTTAAAACTTCAATTGCCATGCTCTTGAAATTGTAGAATTGGTTAGTGATAACCGAAGTAAGTTATCTAAAACTGTCAAAGCTATAGAAAATTGTTTAAGTAAATCAAAGGTTTGTTGTCAAATACCTCTCATTTGCTGTCAAATATAAAACAAAATTGAAGAATTTTATTGATTTTAATGCCTTTTTCGAACATGTGGCAACACTGTTGAGGTCATTTTTGAGAGTTGCTTTCTGGCTTCAATTTTATTTATTAAATGGAATTATTCGTTCGCTTATACCTAAATATTTTTGAAATACAAAAAACAAAAAAAACAGGTGGCAACCATCTTCAAAAAATAGTTTGATATAATGTTGGTATTCGCTTGGCGTTTATACCGGAATAATTTGTTCAATTTTTAAATATTTTTGAGTAATAAAATCAAACAACTGGCAACCATACTCAAAAAATATTTCGAAATAATAATCAAAAATTGGAATAATTCGCTTAATTTTTAAATGTTTTTGTTATAAAAAATTCAAACATGTGGCAACCATTGACAACAAATTTCTTCAAATAAGTTTGTCCCTTGATTGATGTACAAGTTGGAATACTTCGATGGATTTATATACATACAATATTTTTAATGAAAAAATACTAAATAGGTGGCAACCATCGTCAACAATTATGTTTGCTGTCCCTTTTAAAAAAATATTTTCAAAAAAGTTTGTCTTTGGTTTGTAGCCCACATTTAAATTATTCGTTTTATTTGTGAACACTTTCTTACTTAAAACAAAATTAAACAGGTGGCAACCATTCGCAAAACATATTTTAAAATGTGTGTAGTGTAATTCTAACTTTCCAAACTAATGGAATTTATTTCCAGAAAGTATTGAAAGCTAGACATGTTTGCTACCAGAAATATGCGATATCGGAACAACAATATAATAATTGTAGGTATGTATGTATGTATGTATGTACGTCATCAAATAAAATATTAAACTCTACCGTTTAACAAGTAATACGTATACAAAAAGAAAAAAAACAACAACAACATTCAACCGCAGAAATGCTCACAATTTCATGCAGAAAATTGTTTTGAACTGCAACTGACAGCCACATTTGTCAGTTATGGCTGACCACATTCGGTGCAGCCGTATCAAGACGGCAACAACAACAAAAGCAGCAGCAACAACAAAATCAGTGTGCTCATAAACCAAAGCGCACAACAAAGAACTACAAAGGTAAACCAAAGCAACGAAATGTCGGCTGTAAACCCACACACAAACAAAAACAATATGAAATTATATAAATGCGAAGGAAATAAAAAATCCAGCAACATTTTAGCTGCCATTGCAATGTGCATGAAGCAAAAACAAAAACAAATAATGAAAACTATAATAATAAATATGAGTTTGAGTACAAAAAAAAATCCATTGAAAAATTGCGTCTGTTAACCGCAAAAGTACGAAGAACGTAAACCGCACGCTGTCAGCTTGCAACAAGCGCGCTGCGTCGAAGCCACAAACTTGTGCGGTCGCATTGCAAGCAAAATATTGCTGCCACATATTTTTAAGTACACAAACGATTTTTTTCTAGATTTCTTTTTCCATTTTTTGCGTTTGCGGTGCAGTTAAAATGGCGCACAAAACGCATTTTGCGCCAGATTTCCGGCTTTGGTGAGCAAAATTGTGGAAAAATGGTGGCGACGGTGAAATATTTAAATTTACAGAAGCACATACACAAACAAATATAGAAGTTTTGGTGAAACCTACTGCAATTTCATGCAATTTTTTTCCATTTAGAAGCTTAAAGCTTTGGGTAAAAACTTTACATGCTAAAGGTTAGTAAAAAAATCTTTAATCGTCCAATTTAGCAGCAAACTAGAAAATCTTACAATAAAAACCATAGTAGTAGTCCTCTCACTGTATTTTATTGATTTATTCTTTTTAAAAATAAAACAAAAATTTAAAATCCCGAATTTTTTTCGGGACCCCGAAATGCAAAAATTCGCAAAATGCTTCAATATTGGTATCTTGGACTCTAGACTTTTTAATAATTTATCAAAAGCAAAGTTTTAAATTTCGAATAGTAGCAAACACAAGTAGCATAATAATCCCGAAAATAATAATTTTTCACAATTTTAGCTTTTATTTTGCAAATATTATTGAAACTTTACATATCTCAACTCATATGTCTATCTAAGAACAAAATTTAAAATCCCGAAATTTTTTCGGTATCCCAAAAATTAAAAACTGTGAGCTAAAGACTATTTATACCTGCAAAACTTAACAAGAAAATTTTAAATATCGAAATTTTTCGGGATCCCGAAGTTTAAAAAAATTGCTAAATGCTTCAAAATTCTTATAATAATGACTTTATGAAGTAAAATCTTTTCAAAATACCACAAATATATTTCGAAATTTTCGAGTAGTAAAGAAATCCTGAATATAAAAATTCTTAACAATTTTTATTACAGAAATAAAATGGAAATATTAAACCTCGCAATACCAATATCTAAAACTTTAGATATTATACTATACTCTGTTACCTAGGAAATAATAGCTAATATGCCACATAGGATAGCACTTGATTATATAGCAAGAGCTTTATATTTGTATGCTTACTGTAAAATTTATATAACGTTATGTACCTTACTAAGTCATTTAAAACCACATAACTGCATACTTATGTATATATTATATAATAAATAAATGTATGTAATATTGTGCTTAACGCAAATTAAGTTCTCACTTGGCAGTTTCTTAAGCTCGGGAGATCGCAAGTAAGTAAGACAAGTTGATATTTTAATCTGCTTTGCGAATGCCTTGAGACTTCGCGCGCTAAGCGCATTAAGATGTTTATCACCTGTTGGCAAAGCGAAAAGTTGGTACTTGAGAAACTAAACAATAACAACAAAAAAATGTAAAATATTAAAAACAAAATTGAAACAGAAACAGGAACAGAAACAGAATACTGCGAAAAATTCACCAATCACCAAAAAATAAAATGAAATGAATGTGAAAAATACAAAAAAAAAATTAAGGTATGTTGAAATTTTTCGCACACTGAATGAAAACATTAAAGTATGAATGAAGCGATCGAGCTGTAAAGGACTTAACCTGTCGAAGTTATGAAGTGATGAAGTAATAAGATTAAATTTAGCGCAAGAAAGTGTGATGTAGTCAAGCAGGCCACGAATGCCCAGCTAACTATGTACGAGCGTTTGTGTGCGTGCACGAACGCGATATTTTAGTAAGCATACACACGTATGTATGTCTGTAAGTTTGCTGCGGTCAAAACGCCCTTCACTTGCGGATTTTGGCACTCCGCGAAAGCTGCGAGCGCAACGTGTCGCCTTAAGTAGTTGGAGGATATTTACTGACGAAACGTGACAACACAACTGATATGGTAAGGGCGGCGCTGAGCAATAACGAACGTTACACGCTTACACATGCATACATACATACACCGATATGTAAGTTGTGCGCATGTACTTCGCTGCTAAGCAGGTGAAACAACGCGGCTACACAGTTGACGCGGCTTAGATTGATACTGAGTAACAACAGGAAAGCGCGCTAATATGCGCGCAGTGTATTGCATGCTGCGGCCGGCTACTTAACGCGCATACAACGCAGTTGACGCGTAAGTATATTTATAATTGGAAGAGCCGCGCGCGGGCTTGTTTCGCAAGAGGCGTTAAGTCGTGCGTGTTAAACAATGCCCGAAAGCGTTGGGCTTGTTAAAGTGTAACACAGCGCGTATAAGCTTACATATGTAGATACATATATGTGAGATTGCATATGTAAACGTTTACATGTAAGGGCGCGCGATAATTTGTACGCTTTAAAGCAGGCGCGTAGTTGTAATATCGCGGCGCCTACCGCGCGCGCTCTGTTATCAACGCGCCGCGGCATTCACAATGTAAAGGGTAAAAGACGCCGCGCGCGCTGACGCAATGACCCCTGCAGCTGCACATAATTAACACAAAGTAATAAGGTGGGAGCTTGAGCGCTGCAAAAGCTATTTGCTGACAAGTACACGGGTACAACAACAAATACAACAGCGCCAACAATAATGTGCAAATAATAAGTTAACTACAATCAAGTTGGCCGCAGTAATAATAGCCAGCGGTAGCCGCTTGTGACGCATTGTAGTTAAGCGCTTGGCAGTCACCTTCGCGGTGCCTGAGGCGTGTCCATTGATAACCGTGACCGTGAGATGTGGATATATTCATTTATATGGAAAAATGTATGTTTGTGTGTGTGTGCGGGAGAATGTGGCGTGATAGTTTGCGAACAATTTCCAAGTATTTTTATTATTTTTTCTATAAGCGCGCGTGATAGTTAACAGCCACTCTGCTTTTATTGCATGTTAGATGAAAAACTGCTTTATTAGCAAAACACGCGATTAACTTGAAGTAAAAATTAAGGTATAAATAAAAGCGAATTGGAGTGGTAGTGGTTAAAAAAATTCATGAAATATTTTAAGCGTTAAAATTTGTGAAAAATAAATATAGCATCGGTTTAGAAATTCTAAGCAATGTTAGAGCGTCGCAAGCGCTCTTAGCAAAGAGCAACGAATCGGCTGCAGCGCGCGATCGGTTGGCGTCTCCAGAAAAGTGCACGCGCGCGCCTCTTCGCTTATCACCGCCTATCAATCTGCTGCTTTTGCTTTAAATAAACTTTTTAAAATTATAAAAATTTATATGCAAGGAAAAAATTGCACAATATTGTGGGGCGTTAACGCTTATTTATAAGCAAAAAGTAATTAAAATGCAAACAAATTTTTTCAGCACACACATACTCTCATATTTCTGTCCAACCATCATAATAACTTCCGTTTGTGCAACTTTTGCGCCCTTCACATTATATTCTCGTCACTTTTATTTTATTTTCGCTCATTTATTAACCTTTGCTGCCGCCAATATCTGTTGCCGCCGTCAGCTAACCAGCGCGGCAAGCAATGAAGCGTTGAAAAATAAATAGTAACCATAATAAAGCACACACATACACACTCGAATACACAAAGGTGAATAGTAAATGACTGCAGTCCGTCAGTTGCTTGCTTGGCAATCAACGACAACGATCAGTAGCACAGCAGCAGGAGCAGCCGCAACAGGAGCGCTGAAAAGCTTGGCGGCTGCCGTGTGAGTGGCCTGATCGGCCTGTCATGAAGCGAAACGGCGAAATGAGAGTTTAGGTTATTGACTGCTTGCTCGTTGTTGGTCGAAACAACATCAGCGCTAGTTGTGCTGGCGATGGTAATAGGTGGAGAATATGGCGGTAGCTGTTGCCGTCATTTATATGCAACTAATTGATTAGAAAGGCCAAAAAGTTAAATATTTTTCATTACAATTCCATAATTCTTTGAAATGCACTTTTGTTTTACGGCTTAGCTTTGCTTTTGCATTTCAAGCTACCAGAGTGTTCATAGCTAGTGGTCGCTTTAAATAATTGTTTGCATCATAAAAGAATATTACTCATGTACAAATGTATGTGAAATATAAAATAAGACAAGTAGCTTTCGCGGACATAAAATTGTAGTAGTTTCGGTAACCAAGCTTACAGATAAGATAGCAAAAAAAATGTTTCAAGTTTAGATGAGAAAATGATTTTGAGTTTGGCTGAAGTTATTGAAAGTAAGTCATGAATTATGGCAAGACATAAAATATGGATAAACATGAAAGACATTAAATCAACGTTTCACGTTTTGATGAGAATGAGATGATCTCGACTTAAGCAAAAGTTATTGAAAGTACATATAACATGAATTATGGCAAGACATGAAATATGGTCAGACATGAATTATGGCAAGACATAAAATATGGTAAGACATAAAATATAGTAAGACATGAATTATGGTACGACACGGAAAATATAATATGTTAACACATAAAATATGGTAAGACATAATATAGGATATTACATAAAATGAAGACTAGTTTGCAGTTGCGAAAAAATTTAATACAGTAAAGACATAAGGAAAGACGAGACATGATTTTCTTCATGTACATAAAAGAAATTATGCAATAATATTTATGATGAACCATAAGGCTTCATTAGAAATAGCTGAACAGACAGACATGAGTAATGAAACATAAATAAAAAAAGGTGATTGGCAGAAAAAATTTTAAATTGTTGCCATAAAACTTGTGAGACATAAATAATGCTTCCTATGAAAAATGGTTATCTTAAAAATAGTATTTACAAAAATATTCAAAATATAATTATCTTAAATATGGATGAACTTAAAAAACATGGCAAATACAAAAAATGGTAGGGCATTTAAAATTGATAATAATGACAAGACATAAAAAATGGCACGACATAATAATGGCAAAGCATAAAAATGTCATGACATAAAAATATCAAGACATAAAAAATGACAGGACATTAAAAATGGCAAGACATAAAAAATGATTTCCAAAAAACTGCTAATTGCAAACAATGTTCAACATGGAATATGGCGGAAAGCAACTATTTAGACTTCAATTCTATGAAACAAAAAGTGCTACAATTTCGAAAAGTAATAACAAACCCCTTCGTTTTCTGGCAATTTGGCACTGACCGAATTTGTTTTCTTTCATTTTTAAAGTTGCTGTCTCCTACCACTTGTCACTGCAACTTAATGAAGATGTTAAACTTGACAACATGTGACAGCTACAGCTTAAGACAACACTAGCACATATACATACAAAGAACGTGTTGCTGCCTCATACCGGCCGCTGCATGCATGATTTTCTGTCGCTGCTTGCTGCTACACATTCCATCTGTGATTTTTCGGAATTTGTCACTTTCATTTCAAAGATACAACATCGACGGACTGGCAGTCGCATTACGCTTTTGGAAAGTGTGAAGCGATTTTACAGTCACTGCACAACAGCGCTAAGAAGGTGTTGCTCTGAGAAGGCAACAAACATGTCGTGGTGCGCAATTGTTTTAGGCATGTTGCCCCCGCTGTTCGTTCGCTTTCGATATCCTTTAACTGTATCAAATGACACATCAAAGCGGCCAATGCCGACGCCAGCGCGTTCGATGCTTATGTCATCATATCGGCTGCCGGTGACAAGTAGCGCTGCATGCAGCACATACAGAGGCATAAATACATATGTAAATGGGCATTGTTGCACGTGTGTATGTTGTGTTGCGCCTCTAACCTGTCAACGTGTCGGTTCTTAAGCTGTTAAATACTTTGTTGATTGGGATTAAACTGGGCGCTCATCATACACACATGCAAACATATGTACGTATCCATATGCTGATTCACTTGCGTTGCTTCAATCTTTCAAACGCCTGTTTGTGGCGTGTATAATATTAAAAAATAAATATTATTGACTTTTAAATACCAATTTCATTAAATACACAAACTTCTATTAACATATATATGAGGCAAGCTACCTGCTCAACAAATTCGTATTTGTTCTTTTATTTAGTCATTATAACATTTTTTGGTTTAACTTTTTCGTTGCTTTGTTTCAGCTAAATGATTTCCTAATAATTTCGAAATATTTTTTTGATTGATATGGAGCGACAGGCCGCCGAGCAGTCATTTCATCTCCGCAGACACATGTTGATTGGTAGTCGCAACATATGTTCGCTTTGTTAGCTTGTGATGGCAGATAATGAAATAGTTTGCGTGTTCTGAAGACACATGTTGACAAGGGTGTTAGATGATCAGTGATCACTTGTGTGGATCAAACATGTGTAGAAAATGTATTAGCGGCAGGAGAATGTATGTTTTTGGAATGAAATGGGTTAATTTGTATTCCTATGAACATTACCCCCTAATATATGGTATAAGAATAAATATTAAGCACTTCGTCAGGTTGTATTAGTGCAATATTTATGAAAATATATTTTATTATAAAAATCATTTTAGGTCTTTAACTCTTGGGTATAGAGAAGCTAGAGGCAGTGCTGATTCCATTTTATTTTTTTTAACATCGAGATACTATACATCATCACCGAAAAAGATGCTCTCTGAGCCTCATAAATATACCTCACAGATTCGTCGATATATACGCTACAAAGTTAACATGAAGTTCTAAAATATCTATATTAGCCAGATGAAGGCTAGGGAAAGTATTGACCGATTTTACTATTTTTGACACAAGAGAATGCTATTATCAGAAAAAAATTATCTCCATATTTTAATAATATTTCTCGTAGACAAATTGATTAGATAGAATTTAAAATTAATATACATTATGATAAAAAGTACCCGAAAATTGTGAATAGAATACAAATATATATATATGTATGTATATATTCATCAATATTAATTTGTCGCCAATGATTTTTCCAGGCCTCGAAGCACTCTTTGGGATTACCTTCAGCTTCTTGTGTGAATTTGGTTTTATCTCTTCGATCGAGAAAAATTCACACGGAGCCAAATCCGGTAAATACGGTGGGTGATCAATGGTATATAAAGCATCGGGCGCATAACTAACACAACAACAACACCAACTTTAACATATACACTTTACTCTCTCAGGCACTAATTTTCCTGAAACTACTTAAAACTGTAGCGTGACACGTTTCACTCTGATTTTATGAACCTTTCACAGCCTTCAAGAAATTTTTCACACTTTCCTTAAAACCAAAAGTGAGTGAGTACGAAAATCAAGAGCGCAAAAAAAAATTCAAGCATAGGCGAAAATGAAACCGAAGACGAATAAGAGCATGCCCTTATACCTTACATACATACATATGTAAGTAAGTAAAAGTGCTTGTGGTTACAGTTCAACGCTAAAGGGGTACGAATTGTCACCACTTCAATAGAAAAACACACAACGAAAGAAAAGAAATAAACTAAAAAAAAAAATAAAATTAAAAATAAAACGAAACCCTGAAAATGCTCTAAAAAATCTATTTCAAAGTACATCTGTTGATTCCCGAAAAGGGCGCTGCAGCGGAGCACAAGAAGAAAACGAAAATGAGCTGAGAAATGGTAATTTGATCTCAAAAGAGGCAGAGCGCAGCGGGTGCAAGCAAAAAGTGTTAGGCAATGCGCCCTCAAAGACATACATACTCATACCTACATATTTACATATGCATATGAATTTAACGAAAGTGAGTATGTTTGCCATCATCACTCATGCGTTGACTGGTGGTTGACTGTTGGAAGGCGAGAAATTTCGAGGGCGCGTACGAAGTTGACGACTGCAAACCGTTGTCTGCTATTGTCACCAGCAACCAAAAAAAAAACATCAAAAGACATCACTTGTCTGCAGCAGCAGTAGCAGATTGCAAAGCGTCTTACGGATGCAGTGACATAATCAACATTTATTGGCGGTGCACCAGGCTTTCTCAAATACATACATATGTACATACGTACATGTATGTATGTCTATGCAATTATATTTACCATATACCCTGCACAGGGTTTGCCACGAAGTTTGTAACGCCGAGAATGCCCGGGACCCTATAAACAAATACAAAAATGATAGGGGAGACGAGTTGAAGCAGTTTTGCAACCTTCGTCCCTCAGTTTTTGAGTCATCAATCTGAAATTGTCTCAAGAAGCCACTCATTTATCGGAACTGTCGATATCGGACCACTATAGCATATAGCTGTCATAAAAACTGACCGATCGAAATCAAATCCTTGTATGGAAAACTTTTTTATTTGACAATATACAATCTTCACGAAATTTAGCACTGTCATTATCCAAGACAGCGTTCTAATTTCTGAAGAAGTTGTTCACATCGAATCACTATAGCATATAGCTGTCACACAAACTGACCGATCAAAAGCAATATCATGTCTTTTGGAATCCTTTAAGCTATATGAAATACATCTGTGAAGGGTATTTAGCTTCGGTATCGCTGAAATTAACGTTTTGACTTGTTTTTGTAATAATTTGAATACTTAGATCTACACCGCCAGCGAACAAACACACACAAATGTATAAAAAATATATATATCATGAAGCCAACACACGCAGTTCTGTGCAAGACCCAGTGCCAGTAGGTGTCTTCAACAAATTGCTGCTGTTCACCAGCTACACGCACACACACACACACACATGTGCATTTAGTTAGCGGAAAACATGCGACACAGTGGCCATAATTTGTCCACATGATTTTTATGAGTCATTTGTAGGCGATTTGCATTTATTTCTGGGGTTTCGTATTTGTTGTTGTTGAGTCTTGGTGTTTTGGTGTTGTTGTTGTTGCTGAATTACCTTTTTCGGCTTGTATTTAACGAGCAATTCGGTACGGTTGGTCACTTTGGTGTCCTTGCCTCACCTTCTTTAGGCTTCTACTTTCGCGTTGCAGTTATTTGTTGTTGTAGTTGTTGTTTTTGGTGATATTCCCGTTTTATCGCACTACCGCTGTGTGTCGTCCAACTCAGATTTGTCGCATGCATTCGACTTTCATAGTTCCATTTTATGCATTTTTTCGCGTTGCTCCGCACTGCCACCAGTGCCGCTATTGCTCCTCAGCGATTAAGTGTTCGCCAACCGTTACAATTTGTTGCCTTTTTACAGGCGCTTTTATCTTATCTGCATGTAGTGCCTTCTTATACGCTCGCTGCAAGTGCAAGTTTGGGACCAGAAAAGGTTTAGCTTCTCTTCTCCAGCCCGAAATCGAATGGCGCACGAAACAATAACAACAGCAAATACAAAAAAAAAAACAGTCCACTTGAGCACGCAACGCAAATAATGGCTTTCCTCAACATTTTAATGATCGCATTATGCGCAAACGGCGTAAAATTGTCGCAACGCCGCCGGTGCGCATAAAGGTCCGGTCGGTCGTTTGATTTCTGTGTGTGCTCGCACTTAACGGTATCGGTACAAGTAAGCGTACGGGCAGGCGCTTGACCGGTGCGTCAGTACAGGTGTAAGTCATGACTGTGTGGTTGCTCCGTTGAGTGTGTCACGCACATACATACATACAAATATTCATAAAAATTACGCGGCGCTCACCTTTTGCCCGAACACATTTGGAGGCAGATAACGGTTTGTAGGCTTTTACGACCCATCTTAGCTTTGTTAGTCTATCACAAATATATATGTACGTGAGTGTGTGTGTGTATTTTATCTCTTTTTCTTATCTATTCGTCAGTTTCAAAGGTCGCCTGTTGCAACTTAGCCGTCAACACCTGTCTTGGGTCTGCCATAACGGAAGAGTTTCTTGTCGTTTTGCTCAAATCTTTCTATCTCGTATAAATCATTAGTTTCATCAGCTGTTTTGACGTTTTCGTCTTTTTCTAGCTTTCTGCTAGTTGCCTCCAGAGAGTCTATGGTTTCATTAAAAAACACATATTTGAGAAACTAATTATAATTAGTCCCTGAGATTATGATCTGAAAGCTTCTAAAACCGAAAGTTCAGCTTGGAAGAGATCGATTTACTTCACTCGGTTATGTATTCATTCTTCCAAGATATTGTACACTTGATACAATCAGTTTCCAACATATATGTATTTAGAAGCATTAAAGAGAGTTTTAAGGAACGTTTTAAGGAACGTTTTACTTCTAACCAGATCAAATACATATATGTACATATACTAAAAATCTGCTCAAATTAATATTCCAGATTAAGAATAAGCATTAATTTAAAAAAAAAAAATTGCATTGCTGAATGAATTGATTCCATATATGATCTCCAGACAGACCTTTCGAAAGCAGGTGAAAAAGATATTTCTGCTAACATTATCTCAAATTCTAAGCCCAAAAAAATATATTACTATAGATAAATTTAGATAAGGATTAAAGAACTACTGAAATTTTTGATTTTTTACAAAATAGGACTTCCAAAAACAAAATAGCTTTTTGTGAAAAATTGTACATTTAGAGTGGTTTAAAGGCGACATTATAATCAAAACTTTTCCTTCCAACATTAGTTACAAATATATCTAAGAAAGCCGTGTGAAAATTTCAAATCGATCGTTTCACCCGTTTCGGAGAATTTTCTTCACCTACTCTGGAAACAATGTTTCGAGAAAAACATATTTAAATTTTTGGGGAACGATTACACTAAGTTAAAGTATTCATACAAAAATGCTCATACATATGTCCGAAACTATATGCCGGATCAACTTTTCAGATAATATTTACATAAAACTATACTTTCTATATATAATTAAAAAATAGTTTTGAAATTACCAAGTGGTTACTATATAACCCCTCAAGGAAACAGCTTTGATGCTGTGTATTTTAGAAGTCAAGCCAAAAATATAACCCTACTTAAAAAAAAAAAACCTTTAAAATTATTCTGGATGACTTAAATCTGATTTACTGTCAAACTGTATTGTTGTATTCCTAAATAAATGAGACAGGCCCTAGTTACTTCAAAATATAGTTATAGATACTTAATTTATCTATTAGTATCTCTCTACCTCTAACCCGCTCAGATAATAACTATAATTAGCATCCTTCACTGCTCCCTGCAACTTCAATGTAATTTATGAGAACAACATTCCTAGAGTGTTTATGAAAGAAAATCCGAAACTGGAGTTGGAAACCTCTTAGACTACTTCGATTGTATAGTTCACTATTTATTTTATACTTTAACACTTAAATTAAGCACTTTGGTAAGATATGATGCCGAATAAATTTCTCAGAATCACCTTCTGTGTGAAGAATATTGCTTACAGAACTAAACTAAGTTATCACAACTACGAAAAGCATTGCGCATCTCGTACAAACGCAACTGAAATAAAAAATACTAAACTTTATCAGTTGTAAGTGCTATCAAACAAAACCCCACACGAATCTGCTCTTTCGTCAGTATCATCGAATATTATAATAACACCACTTGGCGCTTAAAAGCAATACGCGCAACTTAACAGACATTTAAAAAACCAAAAAGCTTCCGTTCGAACAGGTTCACCCGATGTGAGCTTTATCTGACATTTAAAATACCAAATTTGCCACAGATGGCAATAAAGCGAATAAAATGAAGCCAAATTATTTGGAAAGACGCACCGGGACATTTATCATAAGACAACATCCTGCTACATTTTTACGAGACGACGGATGTGTGGCGTCTAAGCTACGCTACACAAGCATAACAACACAAAATATCACATAAAAAAGCCGTTGCGAAACTCCCACGACAAATTGACAAAACCAAAAAATAACATAAAATAAAATTAAAAAAAACGAGCTAAAATGAAACAAAGCGGCAAAATAAAATGCTGAAACGACTTCAAAACACCCACACGAAAAGCGCGTAGAATTGCTCCGCAGCTTAGCCGCAGCACAGACTCATAATCTAAGCTAGCGACAACAGCAAATAATACAAATTGCCGCCGCAAGTGATTAGCAAAAGAAAAACAAACACCGCATGGCAGATATGGTATGAAGAAAACGTGAGTGACGCTGTTGACAAATGACAAAACTGGCGTCAAACTTGTTAATATGCAATTTTTTCGACAAACACAGCTCATTTTTATGCATAACTTCAGCAAAAAAAAAATATTTTTAATGTTTTTTATTTGAAAAGGAAAGGGAAATCGTTGGCGCATGCGCCACTGAGCCGCTTGACTTGAACTTTAAACTTTTTTCCCTCACATATACATATAAGCATATATGTACATACATACATGCATGTAATGCGCCATAACGATCAGCGCCAACGATCATTGATCGCTGAATGTTGGCGCCGGGTCGCCGGTGGCGCATAGTTGTTGTCATCTGTATGTTGCCCCGCTTCAACACGCACCATTTCTGGCTTAATTTTCTGGCAATTATTCGTGTGCAGCGTTGTTATTGTTATTGCCGAGTGTTGATTTCTTTTGAATCGTTTTTATATTATTTTGGTTTGCTTGTTGTTAAAGGTTTTGTGGCTTGTTTGCTTTTCTTGCTAAATACATTAGACTAATGTCTTTTGGGATTAATATGCGACGTAAATGGAGCAAATAAACTGCCAGTCAAGCAGTTAATATACGCGCTCGACCAAACGTTGGTGGTAGAAGACTTTACAAAAGCCACAAAAAAAGCAACAAAAAACAGAAAAAAGGTGAATAAAAATGTAAAAACACTTGTAGGCCGATAAATGTGAAACAACAACAACAACAACCGTCGACTGGATATGTTAATGATACAGAAAACGTTTGGTTGCTGATTTATTGTAGCACGATTGTTGTCTGAGCTTTCAACACCGCAGTATTTCATTATCGCTTTTAACTTTTTAATATTTATTTTTTTTTTAATATGTCAGCAATCTGTATGCGCTAATGCAAATATTTTTTCGAATTAGTTTTGTTTTTGTTAAATTTAGTATTATTACATTTATGTAAGTGTATAAATATAATATATGTATATTGGGTAGTCGAAAAAGTCTTTTCGTATTTCTAATCAAACTTCAACTTATTTTTTTTTAAGTATTGTATAAGTATATCTCTTTTTTAAATGCAAACTGCGTAGACATTAGATTAGTTGATATGATACAAGCAGGTTTGTGAAGAAACAGTTACGAGACCTGTGTTCTGAGAAACGCTTGATATATTTAAATACAGAATTAGTTAAATGTCTGAACTGATTTTCCCGTTTATATCTCAGACAATACGAAATCGAAGAAACGATTCTGAAATTTCTTGGACTTGAGCTCAAGTTTTAAAATCAGCCAGACCCAGTAAATTATAATATTACTCTAAACAAATCATTTTGAGACAGTTAGCAACGGACCTATATATCAGATTGCAATTAACTCAACAACAAACATGGTTCAAAAATCAGATTTCCCGAACTAAGAAAAAGAAAACTTCTACAGCAGTTGCTTTAAATGTTATATTTATACTAATATTTAAATAACACATAGTAAAGCTTTGGAAGGAAACAATGAAATATTTTTGAAGTTAAACGCGATCCCCGTGAACTCTAAAACAAGAGCGTCCACCGCTGCAGTGATCCCTGCCTGCTCGATAAATGGAACCAAAAAACAAAATATTTTCTAGATTTTTTTTGACCGAATAAACCCCTAGGTCTCAGCGTGACGCTCCGAAAAATAACTGATTTTTGCGAGTTTTTTTTAATGTTGAAATTAACTAAGCGGCCGGTTTTTTGATAAATAAATACATTCATGACGAATACAAAATGACTTTTTTTTATTTATTGGGTGTATAATATAGTTAAACAAATTGTTGAAATGGCACGTAAACAAAGGTCCTGTACGATGTCCACGATTGCGGTCGTAATTTTGATGTAAACCAAAAACTTCAAAAAAAATAATTAACCTGTAGGAAAGTGGCTATCGCGCTATGGAGATTTTTTTTGTTTGAAATTTTACAAAAAGGCGGCCGTTTCACCAAAAGTATCGAGTTTGGCCCATTTTTCGACAGTTTTTCGTTGAAACAAAAAGGAAGATGTCACCAAAAAAACAAAAAAAAAAACCTCAAGAGTGCGAAACGTTCAAATGTTCTCTCTAAATTACAACTAGACATCTTCAAAAATTTTTTCATAATTAGAACTAAGGCTAAAACTTTTGAAAATTGTTAACAATTAAAAAAAAATAGTAAAAAATATGAAACCCATTGGAAGAAAAGAGAGTTTGAAAGAGAATATAAGAAAAATTATTTCCGTCAAAATTGAAGTCCTATTAATAAAAGTTAAAACACAACAAAATAAAATATAATAGAATGAAGGTTCCAAAATATAAACATATAGTCTCTGTATAGACCATTTACTCAAATGAAAGAGTAATACTAATTTAAGTAGTTACATGGGTTTACAGGTTTCAAAAAACCGATTTTGATTGTCTTATTAAATTCTACAATACCTCTAGAATATTGCCCTAAATTTTCAAGTTTATCCGAGTAATCGGAGATACAGCCTTGCGTCGTCTTTAAACGCGTTTTTCTCGAAACTGTAATTTTAGAGTCGGTTGGCAAGATTTCTAGGGAACTCCTCAACCGAGCTTTATGAAATTTTACACAGGTCTTAAAGCTACAATTCTTAAAGACTTAGACGAAGGATTTTTTTTTCGATTACAACTATGTGAAAAAAAAATTCGCGAAATTTTCATTGTAATTTTCATTCATTTGTAATAATGTCTGCAAAAAATTTAATTTTCACTTTCGATGATCTCTGATCAATGATTCCGAATCCTGGTAATTTCCTCTAGTAACCTGGGTATAAGGTGTTGTCCTGCCAACGCGAGCGCATCTTTTTCCGAGGGGTCATAGCTATCAAAGTTACTAGAGGAAATTACCAGGATTCGGAATCATTGATTTCAGCGCCGAAAGCATATACAATAAAACAATACGATGCTGTGTGGTATGGCAAATTGGCGCCTGGCACAAAACCAAAAATAAAAAACAACTGTTCATTAGACAAAGCAATCAAAAAACTCAATTGTTTCAAAATTAAGTTTCGATGATTCGGCGATTTTTCTTTTGTTCAGGGCGGCGGCGGCGGCGAGTCGAAAGACCGGCCACCAAATGGCAATTCTTGAATGTAACTAAATGAACACGCAGGAAAATAAAATTGTGTATGACCCTTACACAACAGACGCCACGCAGTGTTGCAAGTTGTTGTACGCTTGTGGTGAAAAGTTATCAAAACTATGCGCAATTGTGGGCGCTGTAATTGTAAACTGGAAACTCATCTAACGCCAATGTGATTTTTTCCTCCGGTTGTACTCTGGCATTTTTGGTTGCACATGTTTTTCGGCGCCTCTTTGTTGTTTCGGCATTGTTTGTTACATACTAGTAGTTGCTAGCTTGCCCCGCACTTGCCCTGTTTTGTTATTTTCATTGATTGGTTGATTTTGGTGGTTCGCCGTGTTTTGTTTGGCTGGCGCTTTTGGTTAGCGGTTTTCCGATTGGTCTGTTTGGTTTATTTTGGCATTTGGTCTATTGGTTATTTTTATGATTTGATTTTGGTTGGTCCATTAGTTGCCCATTGTTGTATGTTGGTACTTTTATGATTATTGTTTGTTGTTTGTGGCACAGTGTGTTCGAAAAAAATGTGCCGTAAGAAATATTTTAGTGTGAAGCAAATTGGTGGAAAAAAATGATAACTTCGTCCGCATCAATGTTTTAATAACCTTCATAGGTGTTTTTAAAGGTATAAAAATATCTTTATCCTAATTTTGATCGATTACCTTATAAGAAAGCTGTATTCTACAGTGTTCGGATTTGAGCAATATGTTCAGACATGTTAGCGCTGCCTTCGACTATAATATTCGCCAAAATTACGCCCGCCGTTTGTGAGAAAAATTGGCAAAATAAAAAAAGTTTTTCACACAAGGACTTTATTTTGATCGTCCAGTTTGTATGGCAACTATGCGTTATCTCAACCATTTTTTCGAAGATTGTAGTGTTACCTTGGACAACAATCTTTGCCTGAAAAAGTCTACCATACAAGACTTGATTTTGATTGATCGCTTTGTATAGCAGCTTTATCTTTTACTGGTCCGACATCGGCGGTTCCGACAAATGAGTGCCTTCTTGTGGAGAAAAAGGCGTTTGCAAATTTCACATCGATATCTCAAAAATTAAGGATTATTGATCTATTGGAGCCCAGAGCCCAGATAATATATTACTTTGAGAACACACTGTATCAGTCAAGAAACACACACAGGCTCGAACTAAAGCCAATTTTAATCGGCGCCGCGCTAATCAAATTTCATTGAAATCTATCGCTACGGAAAAAGAGTCTGTTGGTAAAGTTTTGGCGCGGCGTGTGGACTTAATAGAACCTGACTTGATTTTTTTTTTTCAATTTCACGCTTTTCTACTTCCTCCGAAAATATTTGCATGACTTTAAGTAAATTTCAACTTAAATGAAAAAATTAAACAACAACAATAAACACAGCTAATTAACTTCTCTGAAATGCAGCAGCGGCGGGCGTGCTGCAAGCAGTAAGCTAAGCTAAGCTCAACATTGTGTGGCGCTGTGCTTTGCCGCTCACCGACGGCACGATTGCGGTTAAAAGCGGCTGCACGCTCGTGTAGCGCTTAGCTACCGCCGCTCACCTGCGCGCCGTTAAATGCCAAAAAAAGCGTTTTGAGTTATAGTCATTGTATTTTTTGTTGTTATTGTCATGTAGCTGTCAGCTATTTTTTATTTACTGTAATCGAAACAGAGTTGTACTTGCTACTTGAACACTGGTGATGACTTGCAACTTGTCTCCTCAGCGTATCTTTATACTATATTTAAGTATTTTTTTCCTCCTTCTTACCGATAGCGCCAGCGTTAACGCCTCTTTCCTTCCCAATCTATACAAATATATTATTTCTTTCGCTCGCTTGTCGCTTAACGCCAAGTCATCATGGCTGCAGGGAAGTAGCGAATTGCAGGCGTAGGCGTTGTGCGGTAGTTAAGAAATTTGTGTAGACCAAATGAAAAGGCAATAAAATAAGCAATATTATTAAACAAAGCAAGAGCAACAACAATAACGAAAAAATAGAAGTGCCGACGGTATAGCTGCGGCGACCCCCGGCAGCAATATGCGCCATGGAAGCATGGTTATATCAAAGTAATGCCGTCGCTACCACGTACATACATACATACATCCAAATATAGTTAAATATCATATTCCCTAAATAACCCATTTATTCGAGTACGCACCGTACCTCCGCCCTGGCTAAAAGTACTCTACAAACTCACTACTTTTCGGTAGGCGATTGGTAGGCAATGACAGCCCAAAAAGGTGGTCAATTCATGAAATTAATCGTCTGTTGATGAGTTGTTGAAATGGAACGCGTGTTTCCATTGTTTCTACTATTAGCCGCAAAGTGGGCTTCTTTTCATCAACATCCAAGCCAAGATGAGGCGCGTTGTCAGTCTGTCCGTGTGCCCATCTGTTTTGCCTACTCTTTCTTTTGTCGGCTACTTGACGCTTGCGTTTTTTCCAACAATTATCCACTATTTGTTGAATAGTAAGAAAAATTGAGCATAAATGCGTTGATTAGTTGCCCTTTGTGCATTTTAATGATTTGTTTTTATTTGTTGCTTATTACATAGACACACGCACGCACAAACACTCATTATATTGTACGCTAACATATCGTCGTTTAAAGAATCTCTTTTGAATTTCGAAAACGCTCGTGTTGCGGTTAAATTGCGGGTTGAATTGCAGTTAATTGCCGGTTGAGATTACACAGACAATTTTTGTGGCACTTTTTTTTGGAGTTACGCAGATCTAGCAAGCGGTACTGGGCTGACTATTTTATATATATTTACGTCATTTGGTATTAAACCGTTAAAAATGTGTATATTTTAAGAAAATGGCTATTTTATAAATATTAAATTAGATTAACTTTTTTAGTTGAGTAAAAGGTCATAGGCCTTACATTTTTTGATACCTTCATTCCATTTTATTATATTTTATTGTGTCTTAAATTTTTTGAAAGGACATGCATTTTGCTTACTCTAAAAAACTCAACAACCCCTACTTTCTGGCACTTCTTGATCACAGTTCACCCGTAAATTATTTTTCCTTTAAGTGGTTACATGGATTTCATTGGTAAAAAAAAACAACAAACAATTTGTTTCTCATATAAAAAATAAAATATTTGAGTAGAATTTTTTATTGTTACAAACATACACTATTAACAAAAAAACTGAAATTTCGGGAAAAAGATATTTTAAACTTAGCCATTGCGACACCATTTTCGGTGACCTCTTGGAAAAAAGATGCGCTCGCTTTGGTACGATGACCCCTTACAGGATCATCTAAAGTGCAAAATACGTGTTTTACTTAAAACCTTAACTTCGTACTTCGACGAAGAAAGAAAAACCGAAAATTGGACTTTTGGCAGACATTTTTATAAAGCAAATGAAGGTTAGGTTAGATGGCTGCACTTGGACTAATGTAGTCCTGTGTGAAGCCATTGCAAATAGAACTCCCGTGTTCGGACTTAAAGATCGGCAAACCGCTTAGTAGCCAATACAAATTTGCAAAGGCACTTAATTTCTACGCCCGCCAGATCGGTCGGATGTCTGAAGGTATGTGCCTCCAAGTGTCTAAGTCTTGATCTCCCAAAAGCAGGGCAGTCAAAAGGAAGTGCTGGCTAGTTTCTACCGCATCTTCTTCCCAGCAGCCTCTGCATGCGGCGTCCTGTAAGATTCCCAGTCTTACAGCATGTATGCCAATAGGGCAGTGGTCCGTCAAGAGCCCCAATACTAATGAGAGGCTAGCCTTGCCCTGAGGGCAAAGAAATCACTAGATCTCCTGCGATCTATCTTGGGCCAACAGGCTTTTGCGACCGCGCAGGTAAACAAATGAAAATTTCAGTGAAAATTTTCGACATTTGTTTTTAAATAGTTGTAAACGAAAAAAAATTCTTCGTCTAAGTCTTTAAGAATTGTATCTCTAAGGCTGTGTAAAATGTCTAAAAGATCGGTTGATTAGTTCTCGAATAATCGACTTCAAAAACACAGTTTCGAGAAAAGCGCGTTTAAAGACAACGCACTTAGCCTAGGCTAGCCTCGAGCGGACAAGTTCACAAGGCTGTATCTCCGGACATATTACTCGGATCAACTTAAAATTTATGACAATATTGTTAACTGTTGTAGAATTTAATACGACAATAAAAAAATAATTTTTTTGAAACCCGTAAACCCATGTAACCCTCTAAGTAATGGTCAAGATGTGTTTGCCAATTCAATTCCAAATAATTTTTATATTGGTATGAAGACAAGTTTGTAGTTCTATACACTTTCTCCCATTGTTTCTCAAGATTTGCTTCTCATTAAATTTTGAAATTATGGTTATGGTTGTGAAGACAGGGGAAGCTAAATATCTAAATTGAAGTGTGTATCTTTCGTTTCGTGATACTAAAACGTAGTTTGCCTCCTGTGCTTTTACGCTCATGGCAGGGATGAGACGCATTCCTGAGTAGCCTTAATGTAAGTGGTTCTTCTTCTTTATTATCAATGGTCCCGACCTCGTTATTACGTTTCCGTTCACCAACTTCAGCTGTATTTACCTGGAATTTCTATTGCCTTCCCTGGCAATAGACCAAAAATGTATAAAGCTGCTGCTCTCTTTATTGTTGAAGGGTCCTATTTTATCAAGAAACACATTTATTTTTATAAAAAAAAATTGCATTGTAATAGGTAAGATTAAACTGGTAAGCCGATAACCCACGCATAGACCAGTTTTGGTTCTTTTCGATAGCAGGAGTTCAGTTCTTAGCACCAAGCGATGAAGCCATCCTTTAGGATGCCTGCGTCTTCTCGATCTGTCAGCCCCCATTCTGCGGGCCTGGTGGCAGCTTAGTATTTATCATGTTCCTACTGTCTCTATTATCAAGTGTAATAGCTCTTCTACCACTTTTCACTTAAAATGCAAGTGATAATCACAAAACGACACTGCAACCATATCTATATTATCTTGTCAATCAGCTTTTCGTTGCGCCCACATTCACAGCTGTCAATTTGGCTTGCGAAATACTTCAACCCGCTCAACCGTATTATTAATATTTGTAAACCATTTAATTTTACAGCTTATTACAGCTTATTACAAGACAGCGCTTGCCACTTCTGAACGTGGCCACAGCATCTGGTCGATTTGCTTGCACAAAACCATAGCAAAATAGACTTCAAAGCCCTTTGCCTTGATAGCCGCATAATTACTTATGAATCTGCTTTTCGATTTTTATGATTATTGGTTATAAGTTTGGTTGGGTGCTATTATTTGGGCGAGCGTTTTAAATGTCAAGCAAGCACAATATTTGACTAGCGAGAGTTAGCTGCCAATAAATGCGACTGCTTTGCGCAAATCACATGCACACAGGCTTGCAGTGAACATATTTAGTTGGTGTCGGGCGCAGCAGCCGCGTCGACGGCTGATCAACACAGCTGTCTTAGCTTGCCACTGCGCTTGCGCACGCTCAACGGTGTACGCGATTAGCTAATCATTCATGCTTAGTAATGCTACTAGCATGCGGGGCCAAGTGTTTGCTTGCGGTGTAGCGAATCGCATATATTTTTTCCACACTACACCACTTGTCGACGATTAATTCATGGCATAACTATGAAGCGTAGATGATCGATACAAGTAGCTAAAGCATTAGTAATGATAAATACAAGCAGCAAAATGATAGAGAAATTACAAAAAAAAAAAACAAAAACAGAAAAAAAGAATAGTTTTATGGACTTCCTTTTTTCTCATCTATCTTCAACTCATTTTCGCTTGAGCTGAGTCGTTGACGGGCGCATATGCACACACTAATGATGCTATGGTGTAATCAATTACAACTCTTTGCAAGTGTACGTGTGTATGTGTGTGTGTGTGTGATTAGAAATCGGTTGAAAATCTCATTTCTACACGGTTTATATCTTAACAGATTTGCTGGTGTAGCAGCAAAATAAGACAAATATATATCAAAATATATTGAAGCACTTCAAAGCATTTGCCACGCGGCGGAAATGCTGATGATTGTTATGACTGCAAAGTGTTGAGAGATCAACACCGGCGTGGCTATTTATTCGCAGAAAGTTGTTGAACCCAACGCGATTGTGGCAAGCAACATACAACAATTAAATAATCCATACGCGCTGACAACAACACTAACTACATACTAAATTGCCCCGCGAAACCCAGAATTGGCTAAAATGGTGGAGCGCGTTCACTAAATGCAGCGCTGCAGCTGTGCGCTAGCTTGCGCTTCCAAAAACAACAATAACAATAAAAAAATAATAACCTAATGCATTTTGTGATCGATCATCTGATACTTAGCGCTCGACATAATAAGCATAATCGACGTCATCACTTTAAAAGCTTATGAAAATGTTAAAATTTTCTCTGTTATACATGCCCTTAAACATGACTACAGAACTGTATGTACGCGAGATACATCAATGGCCTACAAATTATTGCTTTCGAGCGCGTTGAAAGCGATTATACGCCCCAATTAGCAAATGCGCTACATAACCTCCAAACAAATAAAAAAACAACAAAAAGTTGTAAAACAACACAAAAAGGCACAACAACCACAAAAGATCATACAATAACAACAAGAAAGTATACAAACACAACAAATTCATATACAACAACAACAAATATGTATGTATATAACAACAAGAACAACAAATATTCATACAACAACAACAAGTTATACAACAACAAAAATGATTCGAAAACAACAACAGAATATTCTACAATAAGAAACGCTTATAAAACAACAAAACACTTAAAAAACAACAACAAAACTGTTATAACAACAACAACAAACCTACTTCTTCAACGACAACAACAAAAACAAAAGCACTTCTACAACAACAAAGCCGCTTCTACAACGACAACAACAAAAAACACTTATACAACAAGGACAAAAATTTACAACAACACATGGTCAGCAGCAATTACATTGCACACACATTCATACAACTGCATAGCCCCGTCGTAGCCTTTCTGAACGCGTCGATCATTACCGACCGATCTTGCCGCCAGCGAACGCGCGTTTGCGGAACAACGGGCACTCATGTTTCATGTCAGCTAATATTTTATTTCCGCACTTTAAGCTTGTTCGACTGCGCATGCAATTTTATTTGCCGCACTGCCACTTCACGCCCCCCGTCTCTCGGTCAAGACTCAGCAGCAAGCACAGCAATATATTTCAATACATTTTTTTCAAACATCCTTCGACGAAATGTTTGAATTGTGATGATCGCTCGTCGCTTGAGTTTTTGAGTAGCGCGTCTCGCAAAGACAAAGGATCGTTTGCAGAACATCATTTTCGATCATTTAGCCAAATTACAGGTTACGCTTGGCATATTGGCCAATATTATTATTGTTTGGCGCAGCGCAGCGCGGCGACCGGGACAAGCAACACATTGCCAAAGCGACAGCGTTCATAATAATAACAACAACACAAGTAAGAAGTCTGCGTATGTATTTGTGTAATGAACGCATGTTGCGCGAAATTTGTTGTTATTATCTTCTTCTGTTGAAAATTATGGTAAATTATATTTAAACGGAGGCACACACCGTGCGCCGGTGCCGCCAGCTACGTCGCCGACAACCGACAACCGGCAAACGCAAAACAACACACACATTGTTGTTGTTGGTTTGTTGTATGAAGCGTAATAAGCACCTGGTTTGGCGGTAAAAGTAGGCGCTTTCGCAGATGACGTCTGTGCCCCTAAGTTGTCTTAAGCGCAGCCTTCTCGAAACACCCCATACTCACAAGCTAACCAATAATTTGCAAGTTTTTTCGCCAAAGCGGGGCGTTTAAAGTGATCCACCCGCAAATTGGCCTATAATCAGTTCCACAAAAACAACAATGTCACGTAGCAATGAATAGTAGAGCAGAGGAATGGGATAAACGAGATTCGAGGCTAATTAGGATGTTTCTAAATCTTAGGAAAATCGCTAAAAGGGGTTCAAACGAATACGAAACGAAAACGAAACTCTTGCTTTTGCAAAAATGTTATCGTAGATAGGAACATTTGATCGTAGGTAGCAAATATATTGAATGGTATTTTAACTAGCTAGAGACGAAGAACTCACGAATCCAGCTGCTTTAGGAGAGATTGAACAAAGATCTGACTAGCAAAAATGGTTTCAGCGGGGTCGTCATATACTCAGTTGCGTTATTAGTATAACTGCAAAAATGATAAGAAAGAGAAGCTCATAGAGCCTAGATTGCAGCTTTCTAGCTGCTTTGAGAATGGAGATTCTTACACAAAGCATTATAATGGCTTTAAATTGGTTTATTTCTACTCAATCGATTTAGACAGTTAAGTCAGGTTAGTCACCCACACAAAACGACCAAGTGGCTTAAACCCATCACAGAGAGCTAAAGCTAGGTTAATTTAAAGCCATAAAGAGTGTGACCAAAGGTGTTGTGACTCTTTTCATGGCAGTTAAGAAGGAAATCGTTATATCATCGAATTTCATCCATAAAAATAGAAATACTTTCAGAGCTTAGGGATAATACTAGGATGAAACTGTGTCGAAGACGGTGCTTTAACTTTTTATTTTCAGCTGATCTACTTACTACATACATCAACTGATCTCTTTGACTATGCAAACAGAATCGATAAAAAAATGTCCTATATTGTCCTATATTGGTACAACGATTTTTATAAAAAAAATTAAAAAATTTAAGAAAAAATATAAAAAAAATAAAAAATATTAAAAAATAAAAAATAAAAAAATATAAAAAATAAAAAAGATAAAAAAATAAAAAAAATAATAAAAAAATATAAAAAAATATAAAAATAAAAAAAAAAAAATAAAAATAAAAAAATTAAAAAAAAAATAAAAAAATTAAAAAAATTAAAAAAAAATTAAAACTAAAATATAAAAAAATTAAAAAAAAAAACATAATAAAAATTTATTTAACAAATTTTGTTTTATAATGATGATAATTCGAAAAATTTTAACAAGTAGTAAGTGAATGCGAATGTGTTGCCATCAGAAAGATAGCAGTGGATCTCTCTTTAGCATCGACTATACACATTTTGGATATGAAACGTGACAATGCCCGACTCGCACAAACAGTCGTGAATTAAACAAAAAAGTCGAGTAGAGATCGCAAAATAGATGCTTGGCTTAGCTGAAGACCATACCATTAATCTAACGCTTCATTACCGGTGACGAGTCTTGGGTTGATAAATATGCCATTGAAATTCTCAGATAATCTAACGAAAGACGCTACAAAAATTAACCGTTACCGAAAAAACCAAAAATTGTTGAAGATACAGGATCCTATTTTGAAGGCGATAATAGAAATTTATATTAATATACTTGAAAATGTATTTTTTGTCAGTCCGGCTCAATTCTGATCAGCTATTATATCCCATTTAATGTTAATAAGTTTTTATAATTTGCCTTCACTTAACGTTTCGAATTGGGGCGCAAGCTACGCTGTAGTTTATCATGACATTGCAACTTAACCTCAAACAGATTTAACTTTTTTAAACTTGCCGTAATATAACACACAAAATCCATTTGGAGCATCTGCAAATGTCATGCTCTAAAAATGATTTCGATTTGCTAAATATTAACTTCTCGAGTTGCCTTGAAATTCCAGGTAAAAATATCAAAGTATTTTAAGCTTATGACAGACGTGGTATTGACTTAACAACAACTCAGTTTTGACACTGATTCACAAAAGTATAAAAATTTAAAACATTTTTACGAAGCAAATGCATAAACACACTCGCTGTCCCCATTGCAACATATTAAATACAAACAAAGAGCGAATATAAGCAAATATATAGGTAACGGCAAGCTCGTTTCACTGTTGCACCACTTGGTATATGCCCCAAATTGCAACTATTTTATCACTAAAGCATATAATTTTTACTTTTCGAATTTTATGTAAAGCCATAAATTGAAATATTTTTGATTGCAACAACTAACTGTCCGTAAAGCCTGAAATGTGGATGACACGAACACAAATACAACAAATACAAATACGAAACAGTCAGCCATTCCGGGCTCCGGCACAAAACAAAGTTGGTAAAATGTATTTGAAGCGCTGCACAGCACAGCACTTTGTTGGTGATTTACTTTTGCCACATTTTATGCCGTCAGTCAGTGAGTGAGCTTGCTCGGCACGGCCTGTCGGTCCGTCGTTGGGGCTGCCGCATATTGGCTGGGTAGCTGCAATTCGGCGCAGAGGAGTTATTACCAGTTATTGCTGACATCGTTATATATGTATATACATACATATATACGCCTTTTTTCTCGCAGAATATTCAGCATGTTTAAGTGACGAGTATGCTTTGTGGCAATCAGTTGATTTGGTTGCTGCTGCGACTGCAGCAGGTGCATCTAAACGGGCTGTCACACTGTCATTGCATACAATTTTGCTGGCAACGCTTTTAGCCCACATTTGCCGGGTTGTGGCGCGCTTTGCTTGCAATACACCGTTGCAAACGAGTGAACTGTCAAAAGTGACATTTCACTGCAAACCATATGCGAAACGGGCTAAGTGACAGCTGTAAAAAATAGAAAAAAATATGAACACAACAACTAAACACGAAGTGAAAAACAAGTCAAATCGAAAATGAAACTGAACATGACAGCTGCATTTCAGCCAGAGTTTTTGAGGTTTACTTTTACAAATAACTGCTCATGAAACATCAAAAGATGTGGTGAATAAATGTGTGTTTATGTTGTTGTTGATGGAAATTAGTACGTATAAGGATTTTATACATGAAAATTAAAATTTATTTAAGGGCTTATATGCTTCCTCGGGTAAAAAACAGCCTTTTTTTTCAAATTTTTTTTTCTCATACAAAAAATTAAATATTTTATTAGAATTTTGTATTGTTACAAACATACACTATTAACAAAGAAATACTGAAATTTTTGGAAAAAATATTTTAAACTCGGCCATTGCGACGCCATTTACAGCGACCCCTCGGAAAAATGATGCGCCCATTTCGGCTGGATAACGTGTTTTAGTTAGAACCTTAACTTAGAACTTGGACGAAGGAAATAATCTTAAAAATTGTTGGCAGACATTTTCACAAAAAAATTAAAATTTCGGGACATTTTTTTCAAATAGTTGTAATCGAAAAAAATCCTTGGTCCAAGTTATTAAAATTTGTATCTCAAAGACCTGTGTAAAAATACATGAAAATCGGTTGAGTAGTTTTCGAGAATCTTGCCAACAGACTTTAAAAACACAGTTTCAAGAAAAACGCACTTAAAAATGGCGATCTTAGCCTAGCTAGCCTCGAACGTACAAGTTCTCAAGGCTTTATCTCCGAAACTATTACTCGGATCAACTTGAAAATTTAGGATAACATTCTAAGGGTGTTGTAGAATCTATTTAGAGAATAAGAAAAATTCGATTTATTTTAAACCGGTAAGCCCCTGTACACCCCTAACAATATTTAAATCAGAGAAGTTCTTTTTCTAGAGAAAAGTTTAGTCTTCGATTAAAGAAGAAAAAGAAATTAAGCAACAGAAAAGTAAAACGATATATTTTTGTTTGAGGTTCGAAGTCTTTTGACTTGTAGCACGTATAAACCTGTCGAGTATTCCAGACGAATTTGGCAGACGAACAAAGTGGTAATACAATTGTGAGCCTAACTTATTTTTTCCACCCCAACTTGATTATAATACCCTAAAAATGATTAATTCAAAAGGAATTAAAAATAGTTGCTTGTATTGTAGAAGCAAGGCAATAAAAAAGAAAGCGTCCGTAAATTAACAGGGGTTTCTTACTCGTATAGTATACTATATAGTTTCTCTAATTAAACTGAACATAATTTTTATTACAAAAAAGTCAAATAGGATAACTACTCATTCGTGAGGTCAAACCCCTTTCTTGACAGCCATCATAACTCATTTTCACACGCTTTAGTAAAGATTCTACATATTTAAGCTTAATAGTTAGTAAGTAATTATTTTTTACTAGCCGAAAGACTTATTACGAATACAAGTGGAGTACTCAACTTACTTAAATACCAAAATACTAAAAACACCGTTAGCCTGGGTAAAAGAAAAATAAATTAGGTAGCTCAGTTTTGCAAAAAACAAGAGAAACAAAATAAAAATTAAAGACATTTTAGAATACGATTTTTTAGGGCAACAGACTGTATGAGATAAAAATTAAATCAGATTCGCAAAACAGTATCCCATAAACATATTCTGAGCGGCTCACACATGAAGTCAGCAAAGATTATCACAGTTAATCATTACTCTAAACTGTCAAGAGCACCTTTACAGCATCTAAAAAAGATTTATACATTTTTATGTTACATAAAATTTCAGTTGGTTAATAGGGAATTATAAGATTAGGTTTCTTTTTCACTTCTCTACGGCACATATTTAAGATATTGAAATCTACAATATGAATCTATTATAAATTAGGTTAAGAGATTATATAATCGTATGTATGGAAGCAACCAGCTTGTCCGTACCTCAAGTGGTGTATATTGTAGGCATAGTAGTATTTCTCAGCACAAAACTTGTCTGATTTGGAACGCGCAAACCTCTCTTTGGTAATAGATCAGAAACTAACAAAGAGCTTGTCGTTAGTAGAGGATCAGAAAGGCACTTCCTACCTAAACGCCCTTTCGTAGCACTTTTCCTCTTTTTCGCATATATACATATATTGCGCTAGGGAACCAAAATTAAAAATTTGTGAGAGGTCGAATGCAACATAAAGGACGATTATTTAATTAAAGCGTGCCTAAGTTGACAACTTAAAACATGAAGCTCGAAACATGTAAAGTACAACATATGGATCTGTGAAACATATTCGAAATTAAAACGATAAAAACAGATCTCACAGTGCTACCTCAAAAACTAAATAGCTTCAGGAAAAAAATTGCCCAAGTATGCTCTCCAAGACACTTTTTGAAACGTATATTAAAGAACTTTAATCAGACAAACCACTTAACCATTGGTTTCATTCTTAAATTTTCAACAAACTCGTATAGCACTAAAAAACCGTTACGAGTGTTCATCTCAAAAATAATAATTATTCACGGTTTTAAAAACCAAAATAAAATAAAACAAAAACTGCAGCGGAGAACATATTAATACACATCAATCCTGCGCGCACAGCAGGAAGTAGCACAGCTGACAGATAGACAGACAGACCAACTAAGTAACGAAGCGCAAAAATGCAGACAGACGGTCATTCTCCCACGAAAATAAAAGTGTTGGCAGCACCTTGGCGCGAACAATTATTGTTGCAAGCGCCGAAAGCTACACACACAAAGGCCGACTCTGACTCTAGCACAATAAAATTCAAATGAACTCCGCAAACATTATATATGGACTGCCAAGTCAGCGCACCATGGAAATATGATCTAATAAAACATAAACTCGGCGAGAGTTTGGTAGAAAAATTGCAAAAATCAAAAACGGAAAACGAAATATAACGAAAATTTCATTGGAAACTATTTAAACAACAAAATGAAATGCGTTTAGTGGGCACTTTCAAGAAGTCGTTTACCACAAGAACCCTTTGCATATTCATCAAATGTGGACACATTGCGGCTGTGCAAAACTTAGCAAAAAAAAATGTTTAAAAATTAAAAAATTGACGCATAAAAATAATGACGTTTTCGCAAGCCAAAAGACATAAATCAAAAAATTTCATTGAGAAAAATTCAAAATTCCACGCAGTGGCGCATATTAAACGCAAAAAAGGTAACCGTATATTAAAAAAGAAGCGAATGAAGGTATAAACTAGCAAAGGCAAAAAGCGAAAACCCAAAAGTACTACGGTGCTTTCGGAGATGCCACTAAAATTTTGATATATGCAATTTTTTGCGCATAAATACGGATTTGGTAGAATCTTTGGCGCACTGTCGTTAACCAACAAATGTGCGCGTAAAAGGCAAACGTCGTCTCTTTGGATCCTGCGAGAAAACGACGTGGAAAAACAAAACGACAACAGTGAAAGATATAAACAGCGAAAAGCCGACATTAAAGACCACGCTGAACTACATAACACATAAAATGAGCGAACAATAAGAAGTTGTGGCGGCAGCGAACAGCACAGAAACTAAGCCGACATGATCGCTAATTTAGCAGTAAAAAATCGCAAAATATCGGCAGTGGGCTGCTAGGGGTCAAACAGCGGTTTGGTTTATGGTTGGCAGAGAAATGGGGTTGCTAGGAAAAACTATGCGATTTCAAAGAATGAGAAGATCAAACAAAAATATTTAAATGGAGATTTTCTCGTAGGATCTCCAAATAATTTTCTGATACCTAAGCACTATAACGTGTTAATATTTAAAATAAGTTAAGTAGTGGAAATACCGTAACAAGATAATATACCAAATTGAAAAACTTCAAAATCGGTTTGTTCACAGTCGAACTATTAACAGACTTTCCTTCTCTCTAAATATATCGGGAACCAGGAAAGAACGCATCCAGTGGATAAATTAAAAAATTCAAATTTTGATGGTGCCGCTCTTTGATCCATTATTGTATGGAGAATCTTTTAGACAGTTTATAAAACGAAACTCACAGTAGACTACCTTATTTATATCCTCTGTGGTCCGGTCTTCAGTTTCCTAAGTCTCTAACGGTCTAAAGCAAATAGAAAAGCGTCAAGTTTTCTAAAGAAATAATTCTATGAAAAATGATTTGAAATATTTTCGGTCATCATATAAGACAGTTATAAGTAGCCCTGAATTTTATTAGATTGTGACTGCCATAAAAGTATTTTTAGCTATTATAGTATTGCGCATCGGAGGCATTTGAACAATATAACGGCAAATTATGTCCACAAATTTAGAATTAAATTTTTGAAGAGGGACAGATAACAGTTTGCAAGTGAGAAAGATTTAGAGGTAGAGAGCGAAAGATAATTTCGTTTTAGAGAAAGATCGAGAGAAATAAAGACAGTTTTCGAGATAGAGAGAAAGATAATTTCCAAGTTAGAAAGAAAAAAAGAAAAAGACAGTTTTTGGTTTAGAGAGAGAGAGAGAGAGAGAGATAATAAGAGACAAAAAAATAGCTTTCAGGTCAGAGATATTTTTCGAGTTAGAGAGAAAGATAGTTTTCAAGTTAGAGAGAAAGAGAGAAAGATAGAAATATCAGTTTTCGGTTTAGAGAGAGAGAATTAAAAAGAGAGTTTTCGGTTTAGAAAAAAAGATGGTGTTCGAGCTAGAAAGAAAGTGCAAAATACAGCTTGGGTAAGAGAGAGAATAAAAGAAATTAAGTGAAAAATCTTGAGAGAGAGAAAGATAGCGAGCAAATGAGAGAGATAGAGAGCTAGTATGTGAGTGAGAAGAGGAGAATAATGTCGATGTTTTTCTTTTTTTGTGATTCATGATACGCTTGAAAATAATATTATTTAAGCAATGTGCTTTTAGCACAACCATTTTGTAGAAATATGGAGTAAAAACTTCTATGCGGTACATGAAGTAATTTTGGACTTACTTAGTCTCTTCAAAAAACGTTACGAAAAATATTTGTTCCACGGCGACCTATGCATATAACCAAGCCATACTTAGTCAAAACTGAAGTGCACTTATGGACAAAAAGAAAAAGGTAAACTCAAAAGAAAAACCAAAATGAATCTTTTCTGCGCCAAGTTTACTGTTTGACCGTTTGTTGTTGCTTTGCTGGCGAATGTTGAATGCGAGCAATTATCCAAGTATTTCCTACCGTATAAAATGGACAACAACAAAACAGGCCATAAATGCGAAACAACAGCAGTAATACAAAGGCGAACAACAACAACAACGATACAATAACAACAAATTGCAATAAATACAAAAAGTGTCGAGCGATAAACGCACACATTTATGGCAGCACCGATGCGAACCGATTGGGAAGATCATAAAATTTTATAATCTCACAAGCGTTGATGATGTGGGATCAACATAAGAAACGCTATATGGCCACATTTATAGTTGCTGTTGCTCTTTCCACCGCTGTTGTTATTGTTATTGTTGCTGATGTGTTTGGTGCTTGTTGCCAGCTAGATAGCTGTTGTTAAAACTTTATCGCTTGTAGTTGTTTTTATTGTTGGTCAAGTTCAGCGATTTGGCGCATAAACCTGCCAACACACTTGACTTGACCCGACGCCGTACACACTCGACTGAACGCCAGACAACGAGTGCGACATGGACTTGGCGCGTATGCGCTTGGACTGGACATGGATGTGGCGGGCAGGCGCTCCGCAACAGTTGGGCCGAGTCCGGCTTGTTTGGTTAGTGTGAGCGCTTTGGTGGTGCTTGGCTTTGTGGCGCGCGCAAATAAACAGTCCATAGTGAAATAAGAAGTGCATAAACAAAAACAGCAACAACACCAACAACAAAGCAAGCCAAGACAAGCTTTATAAAGCTCAGAAACAAAAAACAATATAAGAATGGCAAAAAATAAAGGATCCATAGACATAAATGTTTGCGCTTGAATGTCGAGGTGGGCAAGCATAAAAGACCCTCACTCTACACCTCCGTTTAGAGGTTGTAAGCGCGCGTAGTTTAATGTGGTTTCCCATGTCCCGATGTGCCATTACTAATTCATAACAGTCAGGCAGCTAATAGCAGCCGTCCGAGTGCGACCATGTGGCCGTACAGACCGCAAGGACCACATATCCGCCGTATTTTTTATGCAGCAAGTCAACTGCTGCTTATGTGTTTCTTCCAAGTATTTGTGTGTGTGTGTGTGTGTCGTTGCCTGCTGCTCTAAGCTCAAGCCTTCACCACCTGCAACCAGTTTCATTGACTTAGTTTTTAATTGCTTTCCACTTCTTTTTCTTCTCTTCGCCGCCACAGGTTTGGTTCCAGAACAAACGTTCCAAGGAGCGACGCATGAAACAAATCACCAGCATGGGACGTCCACCGTTCTTTGGCGGTGCGCGTAAAATGCGCGGTTTCCCCATGAATCTCTCACCTGGTGGTCTGGACGATGGTCCTGGTTTCCCTTATTTCGCGGCTGATGGCAAATTCGAATTTGGCTATGGTGGTCCACCATTTCATCCGCATGACGGGCCATTCTTTCCAGGACATCCGGGTGGACCAATGCCATTCAATACACCAGGTAGGTTTTGTAAGTAATTTTTCTTAATTTTATTATCTATTAGTGATATATTTACGTTTCCGTATGTATTTGCAAGAGTGCAAAGTTGATTAAGTTTATTTGAGGGCAAGATATATAAAAAGCTAAGAGATCGTATTACTTTCCAAGAAAAATAGTAAATATTACAAATCACTAAAGCCATTGGGGAAAATACAACTTTAATTCTATTTCTTTAGTTGTTGTACCGTTTATGTTTAACAGACCCTTTAGCCTTTGTAAGATGATCCACCGATCGTCTTATCTTGTTTTTAGTGTAAATTAAGATACTTTAAGTCTTAAGCTGCAGTAGGTGTTATGAGAATTTTTTTCACTGCAATCCACTCAGAGAGGCTGTCTACCGAGGTTCGACAGCCTTTAAAGGAACTCTGGTATTGGTGTCACTCGGAAAATGTCTGCTAAACTACATAGAAATGGTTTTGATCCAAAGACCAGACCAGACCATAAATGATAGTACCATATTCTCAACATAATCGGTCCGAACGATTGGATTTAAACCGATTTACGTGCGAATAATACCGATCATGTTTGCTATAAATATCCGGTTCAAGGGTGCGGTTGCGATGAAAATCCCGTAAAGATGTACATTTTAAGCTCTCCTAGCAACTCTAACAACAACAGGCGCTACTTCGGACTGAATAGACAATTGAGAAGTAAAGTTTTCTCTCGACGAACAAAGACCAAACTCTACAATACCCTCATTATTTATGTCCTGCTATATGGCGCAGAGACATGGACGATGACAACATCTGATGAGTCGACGTTACGAGTTTTCGAGAGAAAGATTCTACGGAAGATTTATGGTTCTTTGGGATGAGCTGTACGAGATATATAACGACATAGACATAGTTCAGAAGAATTAAGAGACAGCGGCTACGTTAGTTAGATCATGTCGTTCGAATGGATGAAAACACTCCAGCTCTTAGAGTATTCGACGGAGTACCCGCCGTGCGAGGCAGAGGAAGAAGAGGAAGACCTCTAATCCGTTGGAAAGACCAGGTGGAGAAGGACCTGGCTACTGGAAGAACAACTGGCGCGCTGTTGTAAATTTGGCAATAACTGCGTCGGCGGTGTCTACGCCAATAAAGAAGAAGAAGAAATAACTTCTTATGAAAACGGCTCAATCTTATTGTCTAAATTAACCCGATTTTTCAAAAATTTTGGTCTAACTGAAGCTCGGTACTTGAATCAATCTCAAAAATTTAGTCCAAATAGGGCTCGGTAATAGCAATTAGATTCAACTTTGAAAACCAAGAAGTCTATAAGATTCACGATTTCTCAGAAATTTGGTCTGGAGTTCGGTACCAGAATTTAGACTAGGCTAACTAGAAATTAGAATTTCGTTAAATCTTAAATGCACTAAGATGAGCTCATACCACGAAAACTATAGAAACTTTATGTCTCAAGAAGTTTATAAGATCCATTATTACCAAAAAAAAATTACGACAAACTTTTAGCTCAAGCTCAAGACTTAATTCTTTAATATACATATTACACAGAAAACTAAATTTACTAACGCCGACTTTTCCCTTCGCTCATTTGCAGGCGGTCCCATGGATCACACCGGCCCCATACCGATGGTGAATGAATTTGGTCTCACGCCCGAATCGCAATTCCTCAGTCAAGCTGGTGGCCCACCGATGAGCATACAATCGGCTGGCGGGCCACCGCCACCACCTGAACACCTACTGGCTGCGCAACAACAAGCACAACAACAACAGCAAGTGCAACAGCAGCAGCAACAACAGCAAGCACAACAATCGAACGGCCCGCGCTCAGCATCACCGGAATTCCTGACAGCGGCGAACTTCAGCGAACCATCGAATATGCAAAACGAAGGACTGGTTTGGTAATATACAAAACAATTGGCCAATCGCCTGCTGCTGCTGAAGACCTTGAGCGCACAACAACAACAACAACAGCAGCAACACCACGCGCACTTGCAATTACAGGCGCCGGCGTCGCAGTCGTCGCCAGCAGCGCTGCTGCCACCACCACCACCACCAACAGGCACCAACACTACAACCACAACAGCGACGCCAGCCGAAACGATGGCGGCGATCTTGCTGGCAAATGAACCGCAAGTGGAACAGCAACAACAACAACATCAACAAGAACAGCCACTGCAGTTGAAGCAAGAAGTGCTGCCGCCGGAGCAATTGGAGCTGCTGGAACAATGGTGATGCACACGCTGGCAACTACTAAACGCGACGCAACAGCAGAAAACAAAACAAAATGGCGGCGCGTATATAAAGGCTTGCTTTCTAGCAAAATTGCTGTAATGTAAACTTTGTTGAATGAATACTTGGATTTGGCAGCAAGAAAATGTATGTTGCACATACATATATAGTATCCATGGTGCAACACAGCAGCGTGCGTGCAAAGCCAGCCGAAAAATGGCCAAAAATAAATTTAATTTATTTTCTAGAAAAAAGCACAAACATAAAAAGCGCTACCGAAAGTTAATAGTTATACAAAAACAACAACACAACAGCTCTTTACCCCCACAACCACACACCCACACACACATAAGCATCTAAGCTAAGCCTATTTGTATTTTGTGTATAAAAAAAAACAAAAACAAAAACTTTCGATATACCCGAAACATAAATTTGTGGCACTTACAAAACCAAAAACAAAAATCAAACAGCAAATTAAATATATATAAAAATATATTTAAATAAAATTAGTAAATATGTAAAATGCAAGCAAAACCAGAATCCACTTTGAATATGCAACAAAAGAAATTTTTGTTAAAATGTACCACAAAAAAAAAAAACAAAAACAAAACTTCGCCACCAATATGAGTTGTTAGTGCTTTTATATCTTATCACCCTGTAATTTTTGTTGTTTCTCTCTCCACTTTTTCTAAAAAATTTGTTGTTAAACAACGCACCCAACTTTGATGTAAAAACTTTAACCCCCTCCCCCTCCTCACAGCTAGTACCAATTTTATATGAATGTTTGTATGTATGTATGTATGCTATTTTTATGCTTTCCACTGCACCCCACTCCATTTATCACACCTTCCTTCTGCGTTTCCGTTGAGTATCTTATTTATCTATGTAGTCGTAAGCTGTATAATTTATTGCTAATAGTGAAACCTATGTAATATTAAATATACAAAAACATACATGTAAAATGCTGATATTAATATAGAAGAAGAATAGAAAGCAGGAAGAATTAAAAAAAAAAAAAAAAAAGTAAAAAGCAAACTAGTGAAAAGAGCAAGGCCCACTATGAAGAAGTATGAAATGGAAAATTTATTATTATGAAAAAAATGTATTGTAAAATGTATAAAGAATTTAGTGTTAGCTTAATGTGTAAGTAATTATAAATAAATAAATATATATACATATATGAATAAATATGATATTATATTTATCAGCAAAACTATTACGGTAATAATATGAAAGTCGTGAATGATAACAAATAACAAGTGAAAACGTAAAACACAAAAAAAATCATATAATTCAAATAAACAAATTGTTAACTAAAATGTGAATATAACGGTTGTTTTTACTTCAAAGAATAAGAAAACAAGTAAATCGAATACAAAGCAAGCTAAATTTTGCTTAAAATAAAAGAGAAAGACAAAAACTTGTATGCAGAGAACCTAAAACCTACGTGGCTAAGGGAAATAAATGGAGAAAGAATATCGCGGTTGTTTTCAGGGGGTATCAGCCAAACTGTTAAATAAAGTAAACTTCGGACATAAAAGTGACTAAACTCTCCTTGAAAAAGACACAGGAAAATAGATCAAAGCAGAATTGAAACAAAATCACAAACAGAACTAATCCCCGAGGCAGATAGTAAAATAAACAGCGAGATATAGGAAAAGTGAGGCAGAAATGCGTAGGTTGCCTTTTAATTTCGAGATCAGAGAACAAAAACAACTTTTAATCATGGAAAATCGCTTTACTATTTATCAAAATATTCTCTATTAAGATCTACATATATATTTTTGCATGCGTTTGAACCAACTTTCGAAACACTTTTGTCACTCTATTTGAGGTATCTCCAAAACATGCGTTCTGAACGTATCAACCACCTCTTCAGGTTTCGAAAAACGTTGACCTCTTACGTACGCGAATAAAAAGAAGTTATTCAGTCTCAAGTTAGGACTATATGTTGAATGCCTCATCAAATTGATGTTTTGAGTACTCAAAAGTCAAACTGTACTTTGCATTTCAATCGTTGTGTGAAATCTAGCATTGTCGTGGTGAAGAGTGATCCGTCTTCGGTTGTTGGAGTTCCTGATTTCCTGAAAGACAACTGGGAAGCAAATGCTTGTGTACCATTCAGAATGTGCTGCTCTGTATTGTTCTAGTAGTATGGTTACGACATGTTCACTTTTTCTAAACAAGCAGCCAATCATTTCCTTGGAAATGCATCGTTCGCGAACAGTTTTTTTCGGATTCGACTCCTTTTGAAGCATCCATACAGTCAACTCAGGTTTATTTTCGGGCTCATACGTATAAATTCACGATTCACACATTCCTGTCACATGTTTCGAAGAACCGTTATCGTATTCTAAATCCCACGATAAGTCAAAGACGATCTTGCAATATCACTTTGCGCAAATCATCAATACTTTCCGGAACAACAACTGATTTTGGACGACCTCCCCGATATCGTCTTGAAGTGATCTACGAGTTCGATTGGATAAACCATACCATCGATAAACACTGGTCATTGACGGCGCTCATTCGATAAAAATGCAGTTAATAGCGTAAAAATGTTCGCGATCTAATTCCATTTTTTGGTCGAGATAACTATTTTATGTTACTATAAAACACACAAATAGCGCTCGTACTAACAGCTGAAACAATAGTGCGGATATATTCTGGTATGATAGAATCAGACGAAAAGGATTTTAATTGATATCAAAAATGTTAAAGTAGAAACATTACTATATTCCAGAATTTGTTACAAACGAAGATAGTCCGCTAAGTAGCTATCTTAAAATGAAAAACGAAAATTTTCAAAAAAATTTGTTCAGTTTTCAATAATTTTCGCGTTTTGTGCATCGAACTTGACACATCAATGCTTTTCAACTCGTTTGAAATATTTTTTCAATAGTGGTCACTGTGGTCAAATATGATAGTTTGGTCTTTTTCCAGTTCAACAATGAAGATCACACATTTAAATCCAACAAAATGGTAAGACACCTTTCCGTTCAATAAAATAGTCTTCTTCGAAGCAACTTCATCGGGTGAATACCACTGCACCTGGTGATCCAAGATTAATCGACTGTCACTAAAAAACGCCTTTTGATTTTGCTTAAATTCCATTAAACATTTCTTAGAAGTAGTCTCAAGTGGCTGCGCTTGTCGTCCGGAGTCAATTAACGTGGCACCCACCTTTCTCACAGATTTCTCATGTATTATATTTATAAGACCCTCGTGTACTTCCGATCGGCGGTCAGCCAATATGAGACCTTTTGCCATATTATCCTTGGTGGTGTTCTTTTTCGAAGCCCCTGGTGATGACTCATCTATAACCAACGTCCAGCCAATTTGAAATGTATCTCACATCAAAGAATAATAGTCGTCATATACAGCATTGAAGGGCGTTTTGATTTCATTGTGCGTTTTCTCTTCCGAAAACAAAAATTTAAACACCGTTGTATATTGACTCACACGCTTCAACTCGCGATCGAAACATAACTACGGGTAAGACTCGGCTGTCTACGATAATGTACTACACGATTGTACTGCAAAATTGGCACTATCTGGTGGCAAGGATTTTATTTATGCGTAAATATATATACAAATATTTATACAGATAAAATTTAGTCTATCGCGCGAAAATTGGACTTGGCGGCGTTTTAGACTGATTGTGACCATTTCAGATGAAAAGTTATTACGTCTCAGGCGTAACCCTACATACTGTTTGAGAAGAATTCCCTACTCACGTTATGATGATAAAAGTGTTTCTAGGAGAGTTAAAGCACTTTGCAGTGAATAATTTATTTTCACTTTACCAAAAATTACCGAATCTAACGCAATAAAATAAAAAATTATATGCATACTAAATTAGAATACAAAGGAAATAAAATATAATTGCAGTAATTTATAGTTTTAAAAACTTTCGCATTTGGCTCGAGGTATCTTTTATATGGCTAGAATGAAGAACAGAGTTACCATCAAATAATTTTTTCTCATTATCGCAAAATTTCTGCAAGAAGTCAGACTGTGTGTGTTTACAGCAGCTACGAAAGGCAACCTTTTATAGTTATTCGATAAATTTTGACAAGTTTTATAAAAAATTCCAGTGAACAGTGATGGAAATATTTCACGGAAAATTCTCGAAACAGACCATAAAAAATCTTTGTGCGACTATATTTAAAGGAAAACTCTTGCAACGAATCAAAAAATCGAAGCTAAGAATATTAGTGATAGTGTGCGAAATATTATACTCTGCAAACATCCAATATTTCACAATAATTGCAGAAAGAAGACAAATTTTGATTCGTTATCAGCTGTAAAAGCATATTCTCATCCAATTTTGCTAAGCATTCATTACCTTTCAGAATGAAATATGAGAAATGATACTTGGGAGGAATCCCACAAGACAATCATTTATTTGGAACAAATATACAACAGAAAAAGAAAAGTGAAATTGAAGGTGTGAAAACGATGTGGGAAAAGTTAAACGCCTTCACATGTGGTCTCCAAACCAAGCTTCATTCATACTTGCGGCATCAAAGACAAATGAGAAACGTTTGTGGAATAAAATATTGTTTAAAGCGAATGTGTATAAAGCGAAAGATAGAGGAGGACGGATAATTGATGAAATTTGTGCAATGGCAATACAGGATAAAGCAAATCGTTATGGTTTTCTTAAGGACAAATGTGTCAAAAAAACGATGCATATGATCAAATTTGACTCGGACTAGTCAATTCAAACTATATGCTATATATACAATATTTTTACTATATTTATCATTTCAGAAGTGAGAACGAGGTGGGATGAATACAATACACCCTAAGCAACACAAAAGGCACACTTCCAAGCGCTTGCCACATATGCAACACCGGAACAAACGCCAATACTGAATATGCTGAACATTCGTATGTGGTCGTGTGCCCAATGCAGCAGCCATTAAATGGCAAACCTGTGCGCTTGCACGCAATTGCTATGCAATGGTCACCTACACACACATACGCACACGGACAAAAGACCACGCCTGACCATAGTTCCAGTTCACGGTCGCTACACTGAGATGTGCATCAAAACGACATGCAACACAAATCGAAACGCTTTCAAATGGCGCTCGCATGTCCACCCGCAATGTCAATGTTGCCACATGGTGCCACAAAAGCACCAGTGTGCATGTGTTGCTGTGACGCGAAGTTCATCTAACATATGTGTACATTTTGGATGTACTTCAAAGGCGAAGCCCCTTCAAATGCTGCTGTTGCATGTTACACCGTTGCAGCGTTGCATGCGACGCTTATGTCTCTATCACAAATAACAAAAGCCGAATGCAGCATGTCCTTGTGCCGGCCGTTATCACCATCGCACCGCTCGCAATGCGCAGCCTGTCAATCTGCTCGAAGCAGCAAAGCAGCCATTCAGCGTCCGTTTCGCAGTCTCATTGTCCACTCGCTGCTCGGACGGACAGACGCACAGGCTGTGGGTCAGGCAGCGTGCAACAAAACCTTTGACTGGATGAAGCGGACCAGCGAGGCACAGCAAACATTGCTTTGCTGCCAACAGGAGGAGTCAATACCCTGGTATGCTTGTATGTGTGTGCGTGTGTGCTTAGAGGCGCTCATGTGTCACTTGTGGATCGGCCGAGTGTTGTTCGCATTCATGTTGGAACTTTCATCAATGTTGTTATTTGTTGTTGGCACTCGTGTTTATGCTCCCTAGTGCTGTTAGCATCTTTGCTATTGTTGTAGTTGAAGATGTTGTTGTTGTTGTTGTCATGTTTCTGATGGCCGCTTTGCTGTTGTGTTGTGGGTCCTTGCGTTGGCTCGTTGGGTCGTCACATTCCATTGTTCCGATTGCACATAATTCGTGTTGTTGAACACGCACTCGAACAACACACATGCAGACATACATTCAGACGCATACGTGAATGCATGTCGACACACACACACTTCCGTGATTTCCATTTAAATCACACCCCTCCAACCCCTATCAGCATTTCGTCCTTCAATCTGAGGATTTTCGGTAAATTTCACAGTGGTGCTCATCAATCATCTCTTCGTTTTGTGAAAATTATTTAACAGAGTAAAAAACATAGTAGTCTTTAAAAGAATTATATTCTAGGTGTTTGAGTAATTCCAAATATTTTTCCGATCTTCTTCTTTTATTTGTGATGTAAAAAGTTTCAAAGTACCAGAAAGAGGATTCGATGAAAGAACGTTCCACAAATATTTAATTTAGAAATCCGTATTCAAAACAAAATCATACAAGGATATTTTTCTTGATTCGCAAAAGGAATAAAGTTCTTCAAAACTTTTCCAAATAGATTGATATAAGGGCCATCGGATTTCGCCACATGGCGTTATGAAGCTAAGTCTTCGTACTAAAAGGGATTCTCGGAAAGTTTTGTTTACAAAATCTCCCATCGCACTGCGTCAGAGAATGTCCTAAGAACCAAGAAGGCAATAGATGTAGTGGCTGCCGGAAAGCGGCTGCATATATACAGGGTTCCAAGCCACAAAAGAATAACGGAAAACGAAATAACTGATGAGATTGCCAAAAGTACCATCCGTTTGGTTACCGAACCACAACAGAAAATGCGGAAGTCACTAAAAACAATATCTAATGAAATTTCGAAACCCTGTTGACAGACGGATCAGGACGAGATGGAATGCCTTAAGGACATGCAGGATTGCCAAGAACTTGTGCAAGATTCCCGAAGGTTTACACGAATGCTTTGTACTCACAACGTCCTGAAAGGACTGTAGGACGGTTGTTGGTCTCATGACAAGTCACAATCAACTGGTATCACATGCGTGCCGATAAAGGTAACGACGATATACATATGCAGAAGGTGTAGGGAAGTACGTTTAAGATAGACGCTAAAATACTCTCTATGATTCTGTCTAGCATTCCAAGGACTGGATGAAGTAGCAACATTAGACATCAAGTCGTTCTTAAACTACGCAAAAACCGTTGACGTCCTGTATTCCGAATACTCTTGCTCAAATTAAATGTGTAAATGTACCTCTATCTGGCATTACTAAGGACCAATATGGTATGGCGTGACAGCCGGCCTATATAATCTAACCTAAACTTATGGTCCTGATTCTGTAACAGCCAACCACGCACAATTTGAATTTCTTTCCGGTAATTTTGGCGTCAAAAATGCAGCCTCGTCTGGGAGGCCAATTGTCGAAAATATCAATTAAGTAATGGGAACCTCTAGAAGGTTTTTGCTATATGCTCGGTTGGTAATCATTTACTAAAAGCAGCCTCCCAACAACTCCAATCTCTTAATTGGGACCTGTACAGTCGACAATTGGACCGTCTGTAAGAAGCAATCGCCCAGAAGCGGACAGTTGCGACCAACATGAGAGTAATTGTGTTCCATTAGGACACCGGCAGACCACGCACATCGATAGTGACTGTCAAGAAGCTCCGGCCAAAAGGAAAAATCAATAAACCTTATAGTCTTTATATCATCCAATCACTTGTAGATGTGCCCTCAAATAAGAAAATACTTCAATAATAAAAAAATAAAAAAAAACGATTCTACATCACTAATAAATATCAAAAATGAACCACTGTGCACTCATATTGCTCCCCGAAAATTTCCAACTTCAACCATTTGTGTCCTTTACAGCCCACAAAATAAGCAGCATTGTTGGTTTTCAACCGAAATGTGGAATTGTCTGCCGCCATCCGGTTGGGATGCCTGGTTGTCTGTCTGCTAGCCCATCTACCTTCCTTCCTGCTTGTCTATCAGAAGGGTGTTCATGCTTGGCGGTGATGCACAAATGACTGCCAGTCACCGGCGTGTCTAGCATTGCTATGCCCGGACCAGCCCGACCCAGCCCAGCCCTGTCGGCATGCCATAAACTGACTGACTGATGATAATGATGATTCCATGTGTCCACATTTGTGATTGATAAATGTGCATTTTGCACCGTTCGGCGCTCGGCGCTCGCCGCTGGCCTCCCGCTGCCTGCCGCCTAACTGCGAGTGAGTGCACAACGCTAAACTAATTCGATGCTAGTCAGTTGCTCTGCCATATGACTATTTGTTCGTTGTTACCGTTGTGTTTGCTATTGTTGTTGTTGCATCCAGGTATGTGTATGTATGTGTAATTGCCTGACGGTGTCTGTCTGCTCACTTGATTGTCTGTTTATCGGCGCTTTTGTCCGTCCATCTGCCGTAATCCTCCGCAGCGTTTGCGTGTTTCGCTGAATGTCTGTGTGTGCGCGTGTGCGTATGTGTGTAATGCGTCGTGGCACAGACTCGTATCACCGGTAGCGGTCATTAAATTTAATGTTTGCCACATACAACCCTACAACAAAACAAATGCAACTCTAACACCAACACAAATCGTACGTGCAACAAATTGCAGCAATAACCTCGCACAGCATAGCCGAGCATAGTAGCGAATGTAACAACAATAAAAACATTGCATTGCCTATTTATTTGCTACAGTTATGAATGGCCATTCGCGCTTTCCAACTGTGTGGTGAACATTACCACGAAATTACTTCAAAGACATCAAATCCATGAAAACTATTAAATCCAGCTGAGCAACAAAATCACTTCTCCTCCCCCGTTTGCGTCGGTCGGTCGTTTGCACTTGCCCTTTGCACGAATGCGGCAACACCGTCCGTCCTGCCGATGTGTATTTACAAGTGCGTGTGTGTTTTCATGCTGTGTCCTTTGTCATTGTCAAATTGTAGCTGTTGTCGTTGTTGTAGCTGTCAAAGCTGTCGAATTGGGGCGTTGAACGATCAAAAAGGATTACAAATATAAATATTACATACGATTGTTGTCATCACATAATGCCAATTGAACATATGCGTGTATGTTTTCATACAGTTACTTATGTCCAATGATAATATGTATGTATTTAATATTTAAGTCGAAATATCGATTTACAATACGACTGAAACTCGCAATTATTTATCTTTAGAATTAGTTCAGCGAATTATGACATGTAGAAAGGGAACGGAATTCAACATGGAGATAAAAACAAAAAAACTGACGTTTCGAGCCAACATTTTGTTCAGCGATGATGTCTATTTCTGGCTCAGTAGGTTTGTAAGCAAACAAAATTGTCGCATTTGCGACGAAAAGCGACCTGAAAAGATTCAAGAGCTGCCACTTCATCCGAAAAAAACAACGGTTTGTTGTAGTTTGTGAGCCGGTGGAATCATCGGTCATGTTTCCCCACGAATGATACCGGTGAGAACGTGCCCGTCGATGGCGGCCATGATGACCGACTATTTGATGCCTGAATTTGGCTTCAAAGAGACGGCGTCAGTTCCTAGATATCGCAACAATCAATGGATTCATTGAGAGAACACTTCGGTGAGCAGATAATTTCATGTTTTGGGCCGGTCGATTGGCCACCAAGATAGCGCGATATCACACCGTCAGAGTTTTTTCTGGGAGCACGTGGAAAGTCTAAAGTGTATGTAGACAATCCCGCTTCGATTCAGGCCTTGAAGCAAAAGATCAGTTACCAGCCGCGGCCAATATTTAAAAGATATAATCTTCAAAAGATAAATGCTAAAGAATGTTCTTTCGAATGATAATAAACATTCCCAAATAAATTTGAAGTTTCTGTGTTTTTTCTTTAACAAAATAGGGAACCTTTAAATGAATCACCCTTTATATACTATAGTGGCCCGATTTGAACAATCTATTCGGAGATTGTGACGCCACCAAAAGAAAACGTAGCATACAAGCATATGGTGTTGATCGTTCACTGAATATTGGCGTATACTAAACAGGCAGACTGACACGGCTAGATTTATTTAGCTCGTAATGTTAATTTTGTTATATAGTTTGATATACTAGAATACCTTCTGAGTATTACAAATTCTATGGCAATTTTAATATAAGTATGTACACTATTTAGAGTTAAAAAAATACGTTGTACTAAAAATAAGCAATATGTTTTAGTTGTTCTACCTTGATCTATGGACCACCCCTCAACTTAACAAGCGCTGGTCAACAACGAAAACTTGTGCGATTCTTGCCCAAAAAATGCATATATTTTGAAGTTAGACCTAACTTTGACATCAATAATTTACATGGCTAGCAGATGGACAGTTTCTTGAAACAAGCCAATGATAATAAAAAATACTCAAAAGCGGTAGTTAAGGTTGGTAACATCCGCAAACAAATTTTAATGACCCTAAAACGAAATAGATCAAATGAGCTGACGCTCTGGGGACTATTTTTGAATTTTCTGAGAAAATTCACCATAGGGATTTATATATTTTTTATACCACCAAAATCTCGATCAAAACAATCTGAAAAATTCAACTGAGAATTTTATTGAAGAGTTTTTGAAAATTACGGTATTTCTGATTTAGGGTCAAATTAAAGTTTTATCCAAAATATGCTAAATAAAAACAAGAAACTTCTTGAGCTTTGGCTGCAAATGTACACCTTTTACAGCATAAATAAATATATAAATTAATAATATATAAATGTATGAGAACAACTTGGTTTTAATCGGTCAGTTTATATGGTAGCTTTATGCTATAGTGGTCAGATCTGAACCATTTCTACATACAAACCAAATTACATGAAGATATCTTGTCAAATGAAAAGACTTTCCATACAAGCAATTGATTTCGATTATTCCGACAAATGAACTGCTTCTGGGTGAGAAAAGGGCGTATAAGCATTTTTGGTCAAGATCTCAAAAACTGAGGAACAAGTTCGCAATCAGATGGGCAAAAGGACGGGCAGACAGACGGACATGGCTAAATCGACTCGGCTCGTCACGGTGATAAATAATCATATATTATTCATATAATATTTCCTTTTGGGCGTTTTGGACAGTTTGTCTGGGACATAAGAAGGCAAGTTGACACCCAATTTCTTGAAAGATTCTTTTTTTTGTAAAATATAAAACTATAAAAATAAAAAGACCAAAGACTTTGATATTTAAATTTTCTACATGTCACAACCAAAGTTGTAGATCTTTTCATTACCTACAACTTTGCCATATCACTTTTTGCCTTGGGGCATTGTTAAATGCTTCTGACTAGTCCAGACTAATACTACTAAGGCACATGTTAGTTATATCGTTTATGAAAATTTGGGTATATAAAGGCTTTAAAAAAAAAGCTGAGTCGCCGTGTCACAAGTTAATGAAAACGACCATAGTATCACATGAGTTGGATAAGATTTCAAATTGCTTCCACCTCCACGGTGTTTGTCGGATCTCACTCCCAGCAATTTTTGTGATCTCAGGCTTTCAATATTCGCTGTATAAAAATAAGCGACGATTAAGAGCAAACACAAGTAGAAACTAATGGGACAATTGGATCGAAAAGCTATAAAACCGTTAGAATATTTGGCCATTTTCCAAACGAGAGACGAACCTTATACCCCACTTGTTACAGCATGAAAAAACTGGACAAAAAAGTAATTTAAACATGAATCTCAAAATTTTTTTATAACTTTTAAAAGACTACCGTCTGACTAATTATTTCTCAGTCTTAGGCCTTCCCTATTACGATTTTCTACCGCACAGGCACACAATTAACGGGATAATAACTCAATTTCATATAATTTGTACAAAATTTTATTCAATTAACAACAACTCTTTTTACTAACCACTTCCTTCAGAAGCATAGCCTGAGTAAGGAAAGGATTGAAAATAAAACTAAAAAACATTCCGAGTATTCGTGATAATAATGTGGTGAAACAATAATTTTAATGAGCGTTACAAAAGATAACAACAATAAACAATTACTCGAATGTGTGAGGACAGAGATAAAACAAACAATGAAGTCAAAGCAAACGATTAGAGACACGCCAACAAATAGCAAGCAAGTCAGGACGTGCAACACGCAATGCGAAGGAAGCGGACGACTGGGCAATGGTGGACTGAAACAAACGAAAAGTGACTAAAGAATGGCACTAGAAGAGTAGTGGCAGAGGTGGCGCGCTGCAGTTGTTCGAATGCAATCAGAAGCGCGGCGTTGCTGTGACGCACGGCCGCACGAAGCGTAACACGGACGCTAGTGAAATGAATTAGTTTTGTTTTTTTTTTGGGACAACGTCGAATGAGTGACACGAAATGATTTGCGCGCTGAGCGCTAGTAACACTAAACTGCGCGCGGCGGCACGCGAAAGTACAAAATGTATACCATATTTAGCGGACGCGCGAGTCACCGCGTTGGCACAGGGCCTTTAGCTGCCGCTGCGGCTACCGTTGACATTGCTGGCGGCATTTCAAGTTTCAGCATTTTTCCATGACGTTGCATGCTCAGGCACTATCACGCAATACTCATCACGGTTGTCGATGTGGCACCTTTCCCCGCCGCGCGGTAGGCGGTCAGCGCTGACCGCGTCACGTAACAGCAGAAGCGCGCGTCACGTGAAGCACAGGTAGAGCGCGCGAACGCAAGCAAGCCGCCATTCCAAAAGCGTATGTGTTAATATTTGATGGTCGTAATATGTGGTAATTATAGGTAGCAAACAACAAAAACAACAACTGCCAAGAATATGTGAAATCGAAAGCGTGCGCTGTCAATATCTGTTTTTAAGTGACCGCGTCAGCGTGCGCGCTCCTGTGCAGCGTGTGTGAAATTACGCGTTTGTATGCGTGTGGGGAATAACCGCAAAACGAACTAACGGACTAAACGCAAACGGATTTGCTCACCACTACTGTCACTGTCACTGTCACTACTGCAGTCGCTGCAAGTTGCATTCCACAACCCCCACTGCGCCGGCTGTCAGCTATCAAGTCTATTGTAGTTGCTTCAGCAGTTCTAGGTATTTGCTAACGACACACATATTTAATTAAATGGAGAAACGTCCAGTTAGCAATTCGGTCTGTTGCACGCGGCATTAACGTTTGTCAGTTTGACACCTCGACGCAAGTTTTTGACAGCGCTTTTGCGGAAAATTTGTTACTTTTTATGCGCTTCAACGTTGGCGACCGCAAACACATACATACATACCTACAAACATATGTAAACGCTCGCATTATTGCGCGCTTGTTGGGCAAAGTTAGTAATTCGTAGGGGAGCTCTAAGCTGCGGACTTGAGAAGTTGAAGGTGGACGGATTTGACCAATTGGACAAGGAGTAGCATGTAAGATTTTGCGGTTGTTAACTATCTGTCAGTGAAATTGATGGGTCGTTTCCTGGAGTTCGCCACAGTTTACTAGAGGCTATTGACCTAGAGAGCTTGGGTTGGGTTTGGGTATTAAATAAACGTGTTAAAAACGTAGAAAATACCATTTAATATAAAATTATATATGAAATAAATTTTAATAAAACAAAATAAAAAGAAGAAGAAAGAACGTTAACTTTAGCTGCGCTTCACTTCACAGATTCATTTCTTATGGTTTAGAAGGATATATAAGATCTTTTTGAATTCGATCGGTCAGTTTGAACGCAGAAACAGGATGTTCGGAGCTTTTAGCATTGTCTTCGGCAATATTTTATGCTGAATTCCGAGAATATGTATATCTCGTCAAATAAAAAAGATTGTCATACAAAGCCTTGATTTGGCTCAGCCGTTTAGTATGGCATCTATATGATATAGTAAACCGATATAGGTGTTTCTGAAGAATGAGCAGCTTCTTGGGAAGGAAAGGCTGTGTGCAAAATTTCTGAACAATATCTCAAAACTGAGGCACCAGTCCGCATGTGGTTTTCGGAAAAGACAAAGGAACAGCTGGTAGGATGAGGAGTGCCATGTCGCAATGGAGAGAAAACATACTGCCTACCTCACAGTATCGTCCGCAACACGTGCGGGATGGGGCAGATACCGTGAGTTGAAGGGGGAAACAAGAGGTAACAGGGGTAATGCTCGAAAATTCTACGAAAAGATGCGGCGATTGACAGAAGGTTTCAAGTCCGGAGCTTACTCTTGTAAAATCCCAAGAAGTGATCTTGTGACTGATGGCCAGAGCATACTAAGATTATGGAGGGAACACTTCTTAGGCGGCTCAATGATCGTGAAAGCATAACACCAGGAGATGGTGAATCCGATTCCCCAATAGATGACACTGGAGCGGACGGTCCACTGCCCGACCGCGTGAAGAAGTTTGAGCTATTCAAATACGGCGACGAAGAACTGATGAGGAGCAGCCACCAGCTCCTTTGTAAAGAATGCCCTGTCTCTATCGAGCATATTGTGTGACAGATTAAAGCCCACCGTCAAAAACCTAATTAGACCTTATAAGTGTGGTTTTGGGCCTGGAAAATCAACAACTGACCAGATATTCACCATGCGCCAAGTCTTGGAAAAGACCTGTGAAAAGAGAATCGACACACATCACCTCTTCATCGATTTCAAAGCTGCTTTTGACAGCAAGGAAAGGAGATGCCTTAATGCAATATATCGGAATCTGGTATCCCCGCTAAACTAATACGGCTGTGTAAATTGAGGTTGAGCAATACTAAAAGCTCCGTCAGAATCGGAAAGGACCTCTCCGAGCCGTTCGATACCAAACGAGGTTTCAGACAAGGCGACTCTCTATCGTGCGTCTTCTTCAATCTATCGCTGGAGAAAATAATTCGAGGTTGCCAACAGGTGCTACTTTGGACTGAGTAGACACTTGAGCAGGAAAGTACTCTCTCGACGAACAAAGACCAAACTCTATAAGTTACTCATTATTCCCGTCCTACTATAAGGTGCAGAGGCATGGACGAAGGCAACATGTGATGAGTCGACGTTACGAGTTTTCGAGAGAAAGGTTCTACGGAAGATTTATGGTTCTTTGCGCATTGGCTATTCGCCGTTGCGAGACTGCGGCTACGCTGGCCAGGTCATGTCGTTCGAATGGATGATAACATTCCAGCTCTGAAAGTCCTCCACTCCGTTGGAAATACCATATGGAGGAGGACCTGGCTACACTTGGAATATCCAATAAAATCGGCTACAGCCGCGTAAGAGGTGTCTACGCCAATAAAGAAGAAGAAGTCCGCATCTATACAGAAAGACGGGCAGAGAAAGATGGCTAAATCGAAAAACTCGTCACGCTGACGTTCCTTTGACGAGAGAAACCGCAACAAAATCATAATTCAACTAAAGAATTTGGATTTATTTACGTTGAGCCTGATTCGAGGCCAGCAGTCTTGTATGTAAACCCGACATCCGAGGTTTACTCCAGTAACTTTGTGCTTTGACCGAGTGAGTGTATAAAAGTATTTTTAAGACTGACTTTGTTGGGATTGTGGCAAAAAGTATATATTCGGTGCTGATAAAACTAGTATGGCGGCGTTCTTGACAATTCATAGAACAATATTTGTTGTTCCGTTCCTTCGACAGTCGGGTTGATGTAAAAGGAACGGACTATTATATTTCTCTCAAATCTCCACTCGAAAATTGTTCACAGTATGAAATCACAGTGATATAACTCTTCACCTTACCTCACCACTCTTTAATCAAGGTCTTACTACACAGTATTCGAAGCTGTTGTAGAAGACTTGTACTGCCAGGACGCAATTAACAATATCTACTTTCATTGAGATATTACGACTGTCTAAGGGCATTGCAATCTAAATTCCGTAAGATTCTTTTGTACAAAAAAGGTAGAACTGTAAGTGGTTCTCTGGAGACAACCTTTCTCAACAAGTTTTCTTAGTATATAGTATGTAGAAAAATAACGGAGTATTTATGGTACCTAAGTGGTACCAAAGAGTATTTGGAGAGTGACTGAAAAGTTAGAGTTATTCCAAAAGTTTTTGTTCAAAACCTAACCTCGGATAAAGTGAGCTATAGTTTGAATGTGGATGGAGAGTGACTGAGTTTACAGTTATTTCAAGAGTTTTTGTACAAAACCCATCCTTGTTCGAGATTTTTTCAGTGCAGCCATAATATGAACTATAGTTTGCTTGTGGATTCTTACTGAACGCTAATTGTACGGTATCTCCAACGTCGATTGGTTATCAAGCCTTCGAGTATTAATTAATTTTTCTCTCAAGCGAACTTTCATCTTGTTAGTAAACTCTTAATATTTTCAGTAGCAAAAAGTGAAAAGGGGAGAAAATGAGTATCACTATTAGTCTCTAAATTTAACTTTCTTTTGCCTAACATCCCACACCAACTTAACTTAACCTTAGCAAGAACTGGCAAATCTGGTAAATCATACATATTTATGGCATTGTAATAGCAATTACTTCAGAAATATAGCAGCAAAATCAAAATTAGCGCCAATCAGAAATTTTATTGCCCTCATTTCTGCAGACCGATACTAACCAAATTATTTACGAATTCATGTACTAATAAAGACTCAAAATTGCGGTCTATTTATATACCTCACACAAATAAATTCAGAAGTATTTTCTGCAAAGTACGCAAATTTCCAAAAATTTCATATTTCATAACACAAATAAAATGTTCGGAATGATAAAGAAAATTACGAACGGAAATTAATTGTATCGAAGACGTAATAAATGTTACAACAACATAAGAATAATAATACACCACCGAAATGAACTGTGATTGTGCGCCTAATAGTATAATATGAACCCCAAAAATTACTTGACTACCAAGGGTATGCTACAAAAATATATATGTATATGTATATAACTGTAGTTACTTAATATTGACAATTAATATGAAGCACAGCTATGTGAAGAGAGCGCAGACTAAAATTGTTAGGCAAGAAATTAATGCGGTTTATCGGCAAAAGTAATGGAAAATAAAGACAATGTGAAATAAAGAGAAAACTGAGATAAATAAATGAATAGCAAAACCGGAGGTTTATGGACTCGGATAGCAAGGTAATATATGTATGTATATACTATACATACTGAACATGTAATGTGTTATGTTAAAGCATCATTTTCCAGCGAAAACGTAGATGAAATATGTATATCCATTCAGATGATGGAATGGCAGACGAATTGCGGCGGAGGAAAAATTATGATGCAAAGCTGCAAGGAAAATTCACATTAAATATTGGCGTATTGAACAAAAAGTATTATACTGAAGTAGACACATACATATGTATGTACATACATACATAAAGTAATATTTAGCTGGAAATCTACACAATGACACTGCTTTGTTGCCACAACAGCTAAGGAAACTTATGCCAGCCCACAATGAACGCTTTGGCCCACTTATAAACCTATGTGCCTTTGTATATATGTATGTTTGTGTTTCCCCCCATTTATGGTACTTTCACAACTCCGATGCGTAACATTAAGGCGTAACGTAATGTAATTTATTAAATTATTTACGCTTGCATACGCTGACTGTCGTTAATATATAATCACACTACTGTATACTAGCTGTATGCAGACGCGTATGTGTTTTGCTTTAATCAGAAGAAGAGGAAGAAATTCGCGGAAACTAAGAATTTCAACGAAAACTAAGAGCTTTCAAGTGTTTTGTATTTTATGCTTTACACTGTTTTTAATAATATACAGTTCAGTAAACAATACCAATATAAGCTCATAACGAAATTTAAAGATATCTTCATATGTTCTTCAAAGAACTGAAAACTTCAGAAGAGCATAAATAAGACTTTAAAAATAAAAAAATTCAATAAATGCGTATTGAAATTGAAGCCTCGATTAGGATGGTTGATTTAAGGTTCTCTTCCGAATTTTCCAGTTTTGAGCCACTTGCTCTATGTAGCCGACAACACAGATCATAAGAGAATGCGGGATGAACTGGATTTTTGTAAAGAACAAAAACTCTTGAAAAATTTGAAAGAAACTAAGGTATCGCACCATACTAATATTAGGATTCACGATCGAAATAGTATAAGGGAATCAAATGCCGTGCACTACATGACCCGGATTTTAAAATTTAAATTGATTACAACTTATAAAATTCTTAATTAAAATAGTTGTAATTTTTAGGAATTTTTCTAAAGTTTGATATAATATTATAAAGGGTGATCCCTTTCGAAGTTCCTTACAACTGCAACTGCATTCGGGGAACATCCTTTCGCATTTATTTTTTTCAAATTATAGCTTTCAAATGTTGGCTGAGTCACATATGGCTCACCCTTTGAGTCCGATTTTAGATAACTCGTTCGAGCATTTCGACTGTTAACTGGGGATGTTTTGCTCCAAGACCTGAATCGAAGTGTGGAAAATGGGGTCTTGTTGAATCCAAAAGTCGCCGAGATTACGACCTTCAATTTCGTGCATCAAATAGTCGGTTATCACGGCGAGATAATTGAAGTCGGCTCTTGAACCTCCTCAGGTTGGTCTTCGTCCGAAATATACTATGTTTACATACGCATTGAGCCAGAAATGGACGTCATTGCTGAACAAAATATGGCTAGAAAACGTCAGATCTTCTTGGAACTTTTCAAGAGCTCGTAGAGCGAAGCGATGTCGCCTAGGAGGGTCGAACAGCATCAGCCCTTGAACAAGCTGTATTTTGTACGATTTCAATTTATGATTTTGAGGTATAATGCCCCAAGTCGTTCCATATGTCAGTTCGAGTTGCTGCAAACGTCGCCGAATCGACCACGCGGTATTCGTGTACACTCTCAGATGCGGTTGGTATATTTTATTTACTGCAATAATGAATGCTGGGCTTCAAGATGGATGATGGTGTTGCGAATTGAACGTTCAGTATGCCAATTATGTTAACCATAAGTTGAGCAAAACATGCGAAACACATTATTTACAGAACGTGAGTTTTCGTAATAAAGTTTAACGATTTGTAAACGTTGTTTAGGCGTAAGTCTTTCAATGATGAAATGCCAAACAATACTGAACAAAAATAACATGACAACTTAACATGGCTCACGCGTGATTTGTCAAAAAAAAAGGCTGTTGAAAAAAGTACCTCTACTTGGATCACCCATCATAATTGAGAATATTTTGAAGTTGATAACGCAAACAGTTTCTGAATAATATTTATGAGCCTATTTGTCACAATTTTCGAACTTAGTGTACAAGGCTGCCAAAACTCTGTTTTCAGAGTCGGTGAGGAAAATTTATCCGAAACGGCTCAACCATTTGACTTGAAAATTCCACACGACAATTCGTTGATATATCTGTTAGTTAATGATCGAAGGAAGAAGATTTTTGATAATTATTTCGAAATATAAATCTTTTCACAAAAAAGGTCTTATTTGGAAAGCCGCCATTTTGTCAAAAATCAAAATTAACCGGGTCATATGGACAATATTATACTACTACTATCTCCGTCATTTCACAAAAAATAATTAATTAATTACATTTGCGACACGATTTCGTTACAGCTTTATATTTTGGAATGACAAACCAAAGAGTACAGTTAACATTTATGTTTAGTCAAAATTCCATTAGGCCGAAGTCTTATATGTATTGGCAAAATAGGTGTATACATTATTTCAAAATTCGAGAAGAAATCGTTTAGTTACAGAGTGTATGAAGGTGAATACTGAGATTAAAATAAAAATAAAAAAACAAGAAAACATATGTTGCCCCATAAACACATTTCTTCGCCACTTGCGAAAGAGATCCCCAGAAGCTTAACCACCTTCGAAGAGAGAGGCATTCAGAAACAAATCCATCATCGAAACATAATACAATAGGATGAATATAGCTTGCTTAGGAACAACCACGATTAATTAGAAATCATAATCCTATCTTCTTGAAAGATCTTGTCATGATGTATTCAATAAGTATACTAACCCTATAAACATTCTAGTTTAGATTAAATCTAAACTATAAAAGCAGAAACGTTTTCCATTTTTATTATACACAATTTTTAAATTTTCAAAGCTAACCTTGTCTAACTATCCGGTCAATGAACTATCTAATTTACCTGACTCTTGCCATACGTTTTGAATGGAATCATATTTCCTGTTATTTAATGGCTATAATGTTTTTTCCCTCAAGGCTGATTCAACAAACAAGCATTTGAGTTTCGAAATCAGAAAAAATTCAAAAGGAGCCAAATCTAGTGAGTGACGTGGCTGAAAGTTGGCAATGATCTGTTTTAAGACTCCTAATCTACGATTTTACTCTTACTCTACACTTGTCGAAGAAACGCTTAGAACATGAAATATTAACCGATATGATCTGGAGCCACCGCGAAATAGATTGAGATCTAACTAACATATAATTTATCCAAACAGACTCTACTAGCTTAAGAAAATATATATATCTACGGTTTATAGTATTTATATGCAAAGCTTTTAGTATATCCATCTTAAAATGAAAATGGTTTGAACTAATACATTATGCATATAACAAATATAACCTAAATATAACTGTATATTTCTAAGACCGACTTTGTTGGGGTTCTAGCAAAAAAACAACAATATATAATTAGGAAAATATAAGATCAGTTTATATTCAGCAAACTAAACAAAATTCGTTAGGATTTAATTCGAAAATTAAGGACGAAATATACATAAAGTATTTTTTTATAGTTAATAATAAGTAAATAAAATGAACTTACATGCAAACACTTTTTAATGAAAAAACAGCGTTAAATTTGCATTCAATTTAGACTCACCTAAAATGAAAAATATATAAAAAATAAAAAAAAATTAGAATTAAAATTTTTTTGGAATCAAAAATTAAAAAAAAAGAATAAAAATATAAAACAACAGATAATTCAATTGTATGTTGCAACAGCTGTATGAAAGTAAGAAATAATTAGCAATATTTCTTGCACTCCGAAAAGCTAACGAGCTCATTCGCGAGTTATTAAGAAAGCAAGTAGCCGATCAGATAAACAAATCGCTGTAAGCAAAACACCAAAATCCCAACAAACAATAAAAGGGGTATGTATGGGCAGTATATGCTGCTGTATATACTTGCCGTTACTGAAAAATTCATTCCAGCAGTTACATGTCGTAAATTGATTGAATGCTCCATGTCACTACAAGAATTTCGGTGATGAAATCGCAATTATTTTCGGTTACTCAACATTTAATTCGGTTAACCGTTCGCAACGAAGCAATACAAGCGCCGACATACAAATATATAAACACTGGCAAAATGCTTGATGAGCGATGAGAGACAGCTATCAACATAGCATTGGCCCGCATAGCAGCAGCCAGAGCCTACCAGCACATGCATTTCCATCTATAAATCGGCCAAAGGCCGCAACGTCTTGCCGCCACCCGGAATGCTGTTGTTGCTGATGGCACTGGCGCAGTGGCTGGCTTACTGCAACAATCTGGCCACACGGCTGCAGTTGATGAAATTAATGTCGTTGCGCATAATTACAAGATAATTTTCTTAAGTTTCCCTTCACCGTTACCTTTCATTGATGCATCGAGAAGTTGGCAGACAGTTTTGATGGCACACTCCATTCGTGGGGCGCTGGTGGTTAAGAAGCGCAGCAGTTTGTTGGAGGCGCTCAATTTTTAAAGGGAAATTCTTGCACATCACAGACTTATGAGTTTCATCGATGCTTGATGATTTTCAGGGTGTTCAGCATAAATAATTACATATAATGAATATATTGGTAGTAAGTGTACTATATGTTTTTATTAAGGTGCAATTTTTTGCTAGACAAATTTAAGCACAATACCTGTACTAAAACATTAATTTTAAAAGGTTAAGTTCCGAAAAAAGCGCGGATTCCTAAAACAGCCCGTACAATGTTTCTTAAGCAAGAAAGCTGGATTTAAGATTTTCTTCGACAGGATCTATACAAGAGGAACCACAAATTAATAAAGCAACATGAAATATTAGGTCGGTATTTGAACTCGGACCACTACGACACTTACTGCTCCATTAATTTAGTTCCCAATTAATACTATATTAACACAAAAGGATTCAGGCATGGAAGGGGAAGCCATGTGTAGAAGTTCACGCAAGTAAGGAAAGTTCTCTGAGCGCCATTCACTTGGGAGTGGCCAGAAACGATTCTTTTACATACATATGGTTCAAGCAGTCAATTCTGTCCTAGACCAAGTATCCTCTGGGTAGCCAAAAACATCCGTCTGAAGGCGAGCTAAAGTGAAAGGCAACATATTCCATCCACAGGGTTTTGTGCTGGGTTTGGGACCCGTCATGTAAAAAACACTACCAATGAAAAGAAGAAAACAGCCTCGGACGAGAGACCCCTTTTATGATGATGACCCCTGCAAACGTGTTCGTCGATTTCAAAGCTGTTTTTGACAACACGAAAATGAGCCGCCATTATGTCGCCCACATCTGAATTTAGTATCCCCGCAAAACTAATACAACTGTGTAAACTGACGTTGAGCAATACCAAAAACTCCGTCAGGTTCGAGGCTAATGGCCTCTCCGAGCCGCTCGATACCATACGGAATTTCAGAAAAGGCGACTCCTTCAAATATACTGTAGGAGAAAATAATTCGAGCTGCAGAACTAGACAGAAATGGTACCATCTTCTATAGGTGTACGGCTACTGGCGTACGCAAATGATATTGATATTATTGGTCTCAACACCCGCGCCGTTAGTTCTGCTTTTTCCAGAATGGATAAGGCAGGCCCGAAGCAAATATATAATAATACCAATATATTAACGAGTAGTAACCATTTGGTACCAGGACCGGATTATAAGGTGAAAGCTTGAGAAACTTCCAACCAATCACTCGAAACTTTTTCCGAGTCACTTTCGATGTGTGTGGTCTGACGTTGTCTTTATGAAACACATTTGCATTTCTAATGGCCCAAGTTGCCTGCTTCTGGTGTATTGCTACCTGTCAACAGTCCAATTCTTGAAAGTACATGCTCAAATTTGAATTTTGGTTGAATTACACCAGATCATAGTAGATGAATTCCTGCCAACACTAATAAATCTATAGGAAAATCTTGTGGACCGTCAATCCTGGCTTGACCATCGTGTTTGAGGTGCACTCGAATAATACTGAGAGAACTTTCTGAGAAGTTTTTTAGTAGAAAATCTCTTTTCCCTGATTACTGGACCAACCTTCGGGTTGATTGCAATACATTTTCGGATTCGTCCGACAATTCACAAAAATTGATAGACACCATTTTTTTATATAACAAATTGCGAGAATATTTAAAGTTTTGGGCTGCACCCGAACACATCGCCTCCTTATTTGTTATTCTTGTATTATTATATATGCTGGCGTGATAATCGTAGTTGCTGTTGTCGTTGTTGATGCGCTTCATTTCATTTACATTTACGTTTTCGTTCTGCCACTGAATTTCATCTTATTTAATGCAAATGATCCATCAAAGCCGTCGCCGGCAACAGCAACAGCAACAGTAACAACAGCAATAAAGATGGCAAACATCAGCAAAAGTTGAAGACTTCAACATGATTGCCAACTTGCAACAGAAAGTAGTCAATGTGCTGTTGCAAACACTTGTTGCATGCAGCATTTGCATGTATGTACATACAACAAGGGTTTTACATATGTATATGTATGTATGTTTGTGTTGCTTCCTCCTGCATCATTTTAAAGATCAATGTTGTTGTTGTTATTGCTTTTTAAATTGCATGCTTATTGACTCTGCTGCTGTTGCACTTGCTCTTGCCACGACTCGGGCATCGATGAAGTCGTGTCGGTGTCGGCACCAACGTCGAAATCAAATTCTCGGCCATATTGACAGTTTTTGTATAAATATTTTGCATTCAAGTGTGTGCTATTATACATACACACATATGTATATACATAGGTATGTACTTTGTGATATGTATACAATGTTGATATATTCTGCTGTTCTTGTTATTATTGCAGCGAAGTGTCTGACATGTCTGAGTGTCGCTGACTTGTTTTCGATTGAGGCGACAGCAATTTATTTTATTTTATTTTACATTTTTTGCCACCCAGCAGCTATCCTTGCTTGACATCCTTTGCGTCCGATGAGACCTTCGGCCCTCAGCCTGCTCTTAAGCGTCGCAAAATCTGCCGCCTACACCTCTCTGACACGCCCTTCGGCTGTGTAGGTTTTAAGGATAATCAAATGACTTGCCATGAAATTGCATTGCAAAAATTTCCATCACCGTTGCTGCAACAGCAGCAATAACGGTTAATTTTTTAAGATAGGCAATTTGGTGTTGGTTGTTTAAGAGATTTAAAATTTTTTGGGCAAATTTAATTTGTTTATTTGAAGTTTATGAAAATATAAACTAGAAGTAACTTTTAAAAATTATAACACATCAAATGTATCGAGATGTCTCTGCTGTGTAAATAATGTAATAAGGATTATGATTTAAGGGCATGCCCTGAAATGTTCGGTTCCGTAATTAGCAAGGTGTCCATGCCCAGCTGGTTGATGTCCTCGTAAAAGTAAAGGCTGACATCACCGCCGTCTAAGAAATGTGATGGACGGAACAAGAACTGAGACGAGTAGGCCCTAGTGACATTTACTACAGCGGCCATATCAAGGAGCGCAAATTTGTTGTGGGAGAAAGTCTCTGTCGTCGAGTCTTGGATGAACGTCTAGCCACAATCCGCCTCAGAGCAAAATTTTTCAAAATAACACAGAGTTAACCTCACGCCCCAGCGGGAGAGAAAGACGATATGACCAAAGATGTATTTTATGGACAGCTGGAGCGTGCTTATAACTGCCCCCATCACGATGTAAAAATTGTCCTTAGCGATTTTAACGCCTGAGTGGGCAAAGAAGGCATCATTGGTACAACAGTTGGAAAATCCTGCCTTTCCAAATGAGTTGAGGCCCGAAATATGGTTGTCTGTAGTACAAGATTCCGATACAAGAAAATTTATCAAGCTACTTGCATGTCTCCGCATCAAAAAGTTCAAAACCAGATCGATCATATTGACGCGCGTGCGCATCAGGGACCTAATGAAAGTGGAATAGATGTTCCATTGTCCGACTAAAATAAGGTTCGAATAGCAATTACCCGTCTGAAGAACAACAAAGCGGTAGAGGACGATGGATTACTGGCCGAGTAATTCAAATACCACAGAGAAGAACTGACAAAAGTGTTCTGCAATCTTTGCTAATTATCGTGGGATAAAATCCTAAATATCGCTTATTGAGCGTAGTGTGTGAAGGACTGATATCCACCGTCAATAAACTGATTGGACCTGATCAGTGTGGCTTTAGACCTGGAAAATATACTACATACTATATACATGCGCCAAATCTTGGAAAAGACCCGTGAAAGGAACATCGCACAGCACGAAAAAGAACTGCCTCTATCATCGCATTCGCGACTTGGCTTCAACGTCACTGTTGACAATCATAACTTAAATAATTTCGTCTATCTTAGAACCAACCTCAACAGCAACAACAGTATCAGCTTTGAAATCCAACGCAGAATCACTCTTGCCAACAGCTGCTACTTTGGACCGAGTAGGCAAATGAAAAATAAAATCCTCTCTCGACGAACAAAGACCAATCTCTACAAATCCCTCATCATCCCCGTCCTGTCCTTGTGCATGTATAATGACATCATCTCATGAGTCAGCCTTAGGAATGTCCGAGAGAATGGTTTTGATATATGGTCCTTTGCGCATTGTCAACGGCGAGTACCGCAGTGGATAGAGCGATGATCTGTACGGGATATACGGCGAAATTTACACAGTTCAGCGAATCAAGCAGCGGCTGCGCGAGCTTATGTTGTCCGGATGAAAGAAAGCACTACAGTTTTGAAGGTTTTCGATGCTATACATGCCGGTAAAAGCAGAGGAAGATCTCCACTCGATTGGAGAGATCAGGTGGAGAAGGACCTGGCTCTACTTGGCATCTTGAATTGGCGCCAAGTATCGAAGAGAGGAAATGACTGGCGCTGTTATTAGCTCTGCTATATGGTTATGTCAGTAAAGAAGAAGAAGAAGTAAACAACACAAATAGTGCTCGTGTGTGAAAACATTCTGAGTTTGTTTAACATCAAAAATGTCGAACTTTACGATAACGTTGTGTGTTGCCAGATTTTCGTAAAATAAAAGGTAACCGACGTATATTAAATCTGTTGTAAAACACGAAATAGGCTAAACTCTCTAAATCCTTAAAATCAGCCTTCATTTCTAACCATAGATTGGCGTCAAAACATAATTAATAAGGAATACCATACTATATTAGATTGATTAGGAATATTTGTCAAACAGAGGCACATGTAGTAGAGTTAAAGTAGTTCATTTTCAATTTTAGAAGCAGCCACATTTATAAATGCGCTAATAAATGAGCGGAGAACTGCATTATGTCTTCATATTTTTTCTCAACGAACCAATTGAAAGTGCAAGGGAAGGAAGCCTAGGGTTGACAGTCAGGCAGATTTTGTTATGTGTTTGGTAAGATGGGCGGGAAGCATTAATTCGGGCCTGTGACGTTTCAGCTAATATACTTTACGTTTTAGAAGTAATTTTGTGTCCGTTGAGGCTAACGAACACCCTTCCAAGGCATCGAAGTCAAAAATGTAAGAAATGTCCGAAAATCGTCAATTAACGTCAGTTGAAAAGCAGATTAACATCTCATTCGATTCCGTTCAAGATATCAAAGTTAATCAACTCCGTCTTAAAGACCGAATTTGTGGTTAACAATTTGTAGACTTTACAATAGGAAAATTCACTGACAGATAATCCGATCACCTCATCGGAGAAAATATACTTAAATCGCTCTTACCATTATTTTATATTCGATGGCATATAAAATATAAAATAATGGAGAAATCGAATACCGATGCTACCGAACTTTATTGATAAAAAAATTCTAAGATAAGATCAATTCTTGGCAAAAGTGAGTTGAAGTCGACAATACTTTGTGGAGGATAAGATTTATTCGGGTCAACTTGGATTTTATATTTTGTGTTTTATGTAAAAATTGTGGAATCTTTCTAGTGCAGGTAGTTGTAGTACACAATTACCTACGAGTTCAAATTTATACATAAATACATACATATATGCATATGTGTAACTATATAACACATTTTAAACATTGTCAATATTAGCATTTCGTATTTATCCTCAATGGTCGTATTTATTTTGTCAGTATTCCATAGATAAATAAATCGCGCTTTCGCAATTGCCGCATTTTTACATAAATATTTGTTTGTTTACGCCGCTGTTTGCAGACATAAAATGTTGTTATTTGTTTAAAGGTTTTTTATTCCCAATTCCATAGGCTTCGCGCAAATAAAGCGCCCATCCAATCACAATTTGTTGCTGCGATGTTGCGATTTTATTATGAAGCTTTTATTTGCTGATATAAAATTCTAAAAATATAATAAAAATATATCTGTTTAGGCTAACTGTAAAGAGCGAAGCGAAATTGCATTTGATTTTGTTGTGGTTTCCGCGCCACTCTTTCAAACATTCCCCGGATTCGCCAGTGCTAAAAAATGCTTTGGATTCGTATAAAAAATATTATTATATTGTTTGCGCAAGTATTTGGGGGAAAAAACCTTAAAAGCAAAAATAATGCCAATTTTGCAATTTACTAAATTGTCATGTGTTGTTGTTGGTATTCGTATATATGTATGTATGTACATTTGTTAGACTGTGAAAAAAGCTTGCGGCTCAATTGACTGTATTGTTTGCGAAAGTTGTTAGTGAATTTGTGCAAATATTTGCGTTTTTATGCGCCCACTAGTGTAGATGTGATAAAAAATTTAAATATTGCATAGAATCGTGCCTATATTCACACTGTTAATTGCTGTGTGCATTTTAATTTTCGCCATTTAAATGTAGACATATACAGGGTGCGATTGAGTTGGTCAGGCATGCTTTTAATTAGGAATGTTTCTAATAGGATTCTTCCCTTGCACTTTCAATTGGTTCGTTGAGAAATAAATGAAGACATAATGCAGTTCTCCGCTCGGCTTTAAAGTCGACGAAGAGGTGTACACCACCGATCTTCCTTTCACGGGTCTTTTCCAAGATTTGGCGCTGGTGAAAATCTGGTCGATAGTATATTTTCCAGGTCTAAAGCCACACTGATCAGGTCCAATCAGTTTATTTGGCGGTGGATATCAGTCCTTCACACACTACGCTCGATAAGCGATATTTAATATTTTATCCCACGATAATTGGCGCAGATTGCAGAACACTTTTGTCAGTTCTTCTCTGCGGTATTTGAATTACTCGGCCAGTAATCCATCGTCCTCTACCGCTTTGTTGTTCTTCAGACGGGTAATTGCTATTCGAACCTTATTTTAGTCGGACAATGGAACATCTATTCCACCGTCATCGATGTTAGGTCCCTGATGCGCACGCGCGTCAATATGATCGATCTGGTTTTGAACTTTTTGATGCGGAGACATGCAAGTAGCTTGATAAATTTTCTTGTATCGGAATCTTGTACTACAGACAACCATATTTCGGGCCTCAACCCATTTGGAAAGGCAGAATTTTCCAACTGTTGTACCAATGATGCCTTTGTTGCCCACTCAGGCGTTAAAATCGCTAAGCACAATTTTTACATCGTGATGGGGGCAGTCATAAGCACGCTCCAGCTGTCCATTAAATACATCTTTGGTCATATCGTCTTTCTCTCCCGCTGGGGCGTGAGGTTAACTGTGTTATTTTGAAAAATTTTGCTCTGAGGCGGATTGTGGCTAGACGTTCATCCACCGGAGTGAATGCCAATACTCGACGACAGAGACTTTCTCCCACAACAAATTTGCGCTCCTTGATATGGCCGCTGTAGTAAATGTCACAAGGGCCTACTCGTCTCAGTCCTTGTTCCTTCCATCACATTTCTTAGACGGCGGTGATGTCAGTCTTTACTTTTACGAGGACATCAACCAGCTGGGCATGGGCACCTTGCCAATAACGGGAACAAACATTCCAGGGCATGCCCTTAAATCATAATCCTTATTACATTACTTACACAGCACAGACATCTCGATGTATGCATTTGATCCGTTATAATTTATGAAAGTTACTTATAGTATATATTTTCATAAACTCCAAATAAACAAATTAAATTTGCCCAAAAAATTGTAAATCTCTTAAACAACCAACACCAAATTGCCTATCTTAAAAAATTAACCGTTATTGCTGCTGTTGCAGCGACGGTGATGGAAATTTTTGCAATGCAATTTCATGGCAAGTCATTTGATTATCCTTAAAACCTACACAGCCGAAGGGCGTGTCAGAGAGGTGTAGGCGGCAGATTTTGCGACGCTTAAGAGCAGGCTGAGGGCCGAAGGTCTCATCGGACGCAAAGGATGTCAAGCAAGGATAGCTGCTGGGTGGCAAAAAATGTGAAATAAAATAAAATAAATTGCTGTCGCCCCAATCGAAAACAAGTCAGCGACACTCAGACATGTCAGACACTTCGCTGCAATAATAACAAGAACAGCAGAATATATCAACATTGTATACATATCACAAAGTACATACCTATGTATATGCATATGTACATATGTGTGTATGTATAATTGCACACACTTGAATGCAAAATATTTATACAAAAACTGTCAATATGGCCGAGAATTTGATTTCGACGTTGGTGCCGACACCGACACGACTACATCGATGCCCGAGTCGTGGCAAGAGCAAGTGCAACAGCAGCAGAGTCAATAAGCATGCAATTTAAAAAGCTATAACAACAACAACATTGATCTTTAAAATGATGCAGGAGGAAGCAACACAAACATACATATACTTTTGTGTATATATTACATATGTATACATACGTGTAAGCCTTGTACATACATGCAAATGCTGCATGCAACAAGTGTTTGCAACAGCAACAAACACTCATATGACAATCAACAGCACATTGACTACTTTCTGTTGCAAGTTGGCAATCATGTTGAAGTCTTCAACTTTTGCTGATGCTTGCCATCTCTCTTGCTGTTGTTGCCGGCGACGGCGTTGATGGATCATTTGCATTAAATAAGATGAAATTCAGTGGCAGAACGAAAACGTAAATGAAAATGAAATGAAGCGCATCAACAACGACAACAGCAACTACGATTATCACGCCAGCATATATAATAATACAAGAATAACAAATAAGGAGGCGATGTGTTCGGGTGCAGCCCGAAAACTTTAAATATTCTCGCAATTTGTTATGTTAAAAAATGTTGTCTATCAATTTTTGTGATTTGTCGGCCGAATTCGAAAATGGTTTGTATGGATTGCAATCAACTAGAAGGTTGGTCCAGTAATCAGGGAAAAGAGATTTTCTACTAAAAAACTTCTCAGAAAGTTCTCTCAGTATTATTCGAGTGCACCTCAAACACGATGGTCAAGCCAGGATTGACGGTCCACAAGATTTTCCTATGGATTTATTAGTATTGGCAGGAATTCATCTACTATGATCTGGTGTAATTCAACCAAAATTCAAATTTGAGCATGTACTGTCAAGAATTGGACTGTTGAAAGGTAGCAATACACCAGAAGCAGGCAACTTGGGCCATTAGAAATACAAATGTGTTTCATAAAGACAACGTCAGGCCACACACATCGAAAGTGACTTACCAGAAGTTTCGAGAGATTAGTTGGAAGTTTCTCGTGCTTTCACCTTATAATCCGGTCCTGGTGCCAAATGGTTTCTACTCGTTAATATATTATATTATTATATATTTGCTTTGCTGCCTTATCCATTCTGGAAAAAGCAGAACTAACGGCGCGGGTGTTGAGACCAATAATATCAATATCATTTGCGTACGCCAGTAGCCGTACACTCTTATAGAAGATGGTACCATTTCTGTCTAGTTCTGCAGCTCGAATTATTTTCTCCTACAGTATATTTGAAGGAGTCGCCTTTTCTGAAATTCCGTATGGTATCGAGCGGCTCGGAGAGGCCATTCCCGAACCTGACGGAGTTTTTGGTATTGCTCAACGTCAGTTTACACAGTTGTATTAGTTTTGCGGGGATACCAAATTCAGATGTGGCGACATAATGGCGGAAACTCATTTTTCGTGTTGTCAAAAACAGCTTTGAAATCGACGAACACGTTTGCAGGGGTCATCATCATAAAAGGGGTCTCTCGTCCCAGGCTGTTTTCTTAATTTCATTGGTAGTGTTTTTTTACATGGTGGGTCTCAAACCCAGCGCACAATTCTGCTGAGCGGATGTTTTGCCTTCTCACTTTAGCTCGCCTTCAATCGGATATTTTTTGGCTACCCAGAGGATACTAGGTCCAAGACCGGAAGTCGTGAGCTGCTTGAGCCATATTTTAAATAATTGTTCTGGCCACTCGCCAAGTGAATGGCGCTCAGAGAACTTTCCTTACTTGCGTGAACTTCTACACATGGCTTCCCCTTCCATGCCTGAATCCTTTTATGTTAATATAGTATTAATTGGGAACTAAATTAATGGAGCAGTAAGTGTCGTAGTGGTCCGAGTTCAAATACCGACCTAATATTTCATGTTGCTTCTATTAATTTGTCGAAGAAAATCTTAAATCCAGCTTTATTGCTTAAGAAACATTGTACGGGCTGTTTTAGGAATCCGCGCTTTTTTCGGAATTGAACCTTTTAAAAATAAGGTTTCAGTACAATTTCCAAGAAAAAAATCCATCGAAATAAAAACATATACACTTAAGTACTTCCAATATATCCAATATAATTATTTATGCTGAACACCCTGAAAATCATCAAGCATCGATGAAACTCATAAGTCACTGATGTGCAAGAATTTCCCTTTAAAAATTGAGCGAATCCAACAAACTGCTGCGCTTCTTAACCACCAGCGCCCCACGAATGGAGTGTGCCATCAAAACTGTCTGCCAACTTCTCGATGCATCAATGAAAGGTAACGGTGAAGGGAAACTTAAGAAAATTATCTTGTAATTATGCGCAACGACATTAATTTCATCAACTGCAGCCGTTTGGCCAGAATATTGCAGTAAGCCAGCCACTGCGCCAGTGCCATCAGCAACAACAGCATTCCGGGTGCCGGCAAGACGTTGCGGCCTTTGGCCGATTTATAGATGGAAAGGCATGTGCTGGTAGGCTCTGGCTGCTGCTATGCGGGCCACTGCTATGTTGATAGCTGCCACTCATCGCTCATCAAGCATTTTGCCAGTGTTTGTATATTTGTATGTCGGTGCTTGTATTGCTTCGTTGCGAACGGTTAACCGAATTAAATGTTGAGTAACCGAAAATAATTGCGATTTCATCACCGAAATTCTTGTAGTGACATGGAGCATTCAATCAATTTACGACAAGTAACTGCTGAAATGAATTTTTGAGCAACGGCAAGTATATACAGCAGCATATACTACCCATACATACTCCCTTTTATTGTTTGTTGGGATTTTGGTGTTTTGCTTACAGCGATTTGTTTATCTGATCGGTTACTTGCTTTCTTAATAAATCGCGAATGAGCTCGTTAGATTTTCGGAGTGCAAGAAATATTGCTAATTATTTCTTACTTTCATACAGCTGTGGTAACATACAATTGAATTATCTGTTGTTTTATATTTTCATTCTTTTTTTAAATTTTTGATTCCAAAAAAATTTTAATTCTAATTTTTTTTTATTTTTTATATATTTTTTCATTTTAGGTGAGTCTAAATCGAATGCAAATTTAACGCTGTTTTTTCATTAAAAAGTGTTTGTAAGTTTATTTTATTTACTTATTATTAACTATAAAAAAATACTTTATGTATATTTCGTCCTTAATTTTCGAATTAAATCCTAACGAATTTTGTTTAGTTTGCTGAATATAAACTGATCTTATATTTTCCTAATTATATATTGTTGTTTTTTTGCTAGAACCCCAACAAAGTCGGTCTTAGAAATATACAGTTATATTTAGGTTATATTTGTTATATGCATAATGTATTAGTTCAAACCATTTTCATTTTAAGATGGATATACTAAAAGCTTTGTATATAAATACTATAAACCGTAGATATATATATTTTCTTAGGCTTGTAGAACTTGTTTGGATAAATTATATGTTAGTTAGATCTCAATCTCTTTCGCGGTGTCTCCAGATCATATCGGTTAATATTTAATGTTCTAAGCATTTGTTCGACAAGTGTAGAGTAAGAGTAAAATCGTAGATTAAGAGTCTTAAAACAGATCATTGCCAACTTTCAGCCACGTCGCTCACTAGATTTGGCTCCGTTTGAATTTTTCCTGATTTCGAAACTCAAATGCGTGTTCGTTGAATCAGCCTTGAGGCAAAAAAATTATAGCCATTAAATAATAGGAAATATGATTCCATTTAAAATCTACGGCAAGAGTCAGGTAAATTAGATAGTTCATTGACCGGATAGTTAGACAAGGTTACTAGTTTGAAAATTTAAAAATTGTGTATAATAAAAATGGAAAACGTTTCTGCTTTTATAGTTTAGATTTAATCTAAACTAGAATGTTTATAGGGTTAGTATATTTATTGAATACATCATGACAAGATCTTTCAAGAAGATAGGATTATGATTTCTAATTAATCGTGGTTGTTCCTAAGCAATCTATATTCATCCTACTGTTTTATGTTTCGATGATGAATTTGTTTCTGAATGCCTCTCTCTTCGAAGGTGGTTAAGCTTCTAAGGATCTCTTTCGTAAGTGGCGAAGAAATGCGTTTATGGGGCAACATACATATGTTTTCTTGTTTTTTTTTTATTTTGATCTCAGTATTCACCTTCATACACTCTGTAACTAAACGATTTCTTCTCGAATGTTGAAATGATGTTTGCACCTCTTTTGCAAATATAAGACTTCGGCCTAATGGAATTTTGACTAAACATAAATTTTAAGTGTCCTCTTTGTTTTGTCATTTCAAAATATAAAACTGTAACGAAATCGTGTCGTAATCTAATTAATTAATTTTTTGTGAAAAGACGGAGATAGTAGTAGTATAATATTGTTCATATGATCTGGTTAATTTTGATTTTTGACAAAATGGCAGCTTTTCAAAAAAGTCCTTTTTTGTGAAAAGATTTATATTTCGAAATAATTATCAAAAATCTTCTTCCTTCGATCATTAACTAACAGATATATCAACGAATTGTCGTGTGGAATTTTCAAGTCAAATGGTTGAGCCGTTTCGGATAAATTTTCCTCACCGACTCTGAAAACAGAGTTTTGGCAGCCTTGTACACTAAGTTCGAAAATTGTGACAAATAGGCTCATAAATATATTTCAGAAACTGTTTGCGTTATCAACTTCAAAATATTCTCAATTATGATGAGGTACTTTTTTCAATACTCTTTTTTTTTGGTTTGAAAGATTATGAGTGAGCTAAATATGTAAAGCTGTCATGTAATTTTTGTTCAGTATTGTTTGGCATTTCATCATTGAAAGACTTACGCCTAAACAACGTTTACAAATCGTTAAACTTTATTACGAAAACTTACGTTCTGTAAATAATGTGTTTCGCATGTTTTGCTCAACTTATGGTTAACATAATCGGCATACTGAACGTTCAATTCGCAACACCATCATCCATCTTGAAGCCCAGCATTCATTATTGCAGTAAATAAAATATACCAACCGCATCTGAGAGTGTACACGAATACCGCGTGGTCGATTCGGCGACGTTTGCAGCAACTCGAACTGACATATGGAACGACTTGGGGCATTATACCTCAAAATCATAAATTGAAATCGTACAAAATACAGCTTGTTCAAGGGCTGATGCTGTTCGACCTTCCTAGGCGACATCGCTTCGCTCTACGAGCTCTTGAAAAGTTCCAAGAAGATCTGACGTTTTCTAGCCATATTTTGTTCAGCAATGACGTCCATTTCTGGCTCAATGCGTATGTACACATAGTATATTTCGGACGAAGACCAACCTGAGGAGGTTCAAGAGCCGACTTCAATTATCTCGCCGTGATAACCGACTATTTGATGCACGAAATTGAAGGTCGTAATCTCGGCGACTTTTGGATTCAACAAGACCCCATTTTCCACACTTCGTATCAGTCAATGGATCCATTGAGTGAACATTGAGCGGACAATCCTGCTTCGATTCAGGTCTTGGAGCAAAACATCCCCAGTTAACAGTCGAAATGCTCGAACGAGTTATCTAAAATCGGACTCAAAGGGTGAGCCATATGTGACTCAGCCAACATTTGAAAGCTATAATTTGAAAAAAATAAATGCGAAAGGATGTTCCCCGAATGCAGTTGCAGTTGTAAGGAACTTCGAAAGGGATCACCCTTTATAATATTATATCAAACTTTAGAAAAATTCCTAAAAATTACAACTATTTTAATTAAGAATATTATAAGTTGTAATCAATTTAAATTTTAAAATCCGGGTCATGTAGTGCACGACATTTGATTTCCTTATACTATTTCGATCGTGAATCCCAATATTAGTATGGTGCGATACCTTAGTTTCGTTCAAATTTTTCAAGAGTTTTTGTTCTTTACGAAAATCCAGTTCATCCCGTATTCTCTTATGATCTGTGTTCTCAGCTATGTATATAGAGCAAGTGGCTCAAAACTGGAAAATTCGGAAGAGAACCTTAAGTCAACCATCCTTATCGAGGCTTCAATTTCAATACGCATTTATTGAATTTTTTTATTTTTAAAGTCTTATTTATGCTCTTCTGAAGTTTCCAGTTCTTTGAAGAACATATGAAGATATTTTTAAATTACGTTATGAGCTTATATTGGTATTGTTTGCTGAACTGTATATAATTAAAAACAGTGTAAAGCATAAAATACAAAACACTTGAAAGCTCTTAGTTTTCGTTGAAATTCTTAGTTTCCGCGAATTTCTTCCTCTTCTTCTGATTAAAGCAAAACACATACGCGTCTGCATACAGCTAGTATACAGTAGTGTGATTATATATTAACGACAGTCAGCGTATGCAAGCGTAAATAATTTAATAAATTACATTACGTTACGCCTTAATGTTACGCATCGGAGTTGTGAAAGTACCATAAATGGGGGGAAACACAAACATACATATGTATATACAAAGGTACATAGATTTATAAGTGGGCCAAAGCGTTCATTGTGGGCTGGCATAAGTTTCCTTAGCTGTTGTGGCAACAAAGCAGTGTCATTGTATAGATTTCCAGCTAAGTATTACTTTATGTATGTATGTACATACATATGTACATATGTATGTGTCTACTTCAGTATAATACTTTTTGTTCAATACGCCAATATTTAATGTGAATTTTCCTTGTAGCTTTGCATCATAATTTTTCCTCCGCCGCAACTCGTCTGCCATTCCACCATCTGAATTGATATATTTCATCTACGTTTTCGCTGGAAAATGATGCTTTTACATAACACATTACATGTTTAGTATGTATTGTATATACATACATATATTACCTTGCTATCCGAGTCCATAAACCTCCGGTTTTGCTATTCATTTATTTATCTCAGTTTTCTCTTTATTTCACATTGTCTTTATTTTCCATTACTTTTGCCGATAAACCGCATTAATTTCTTGCCTAGGCACAATTTGGTCTGCGCTCTCTTCACGCCAACAGTGCTGCATAGTAATTGTCAATATTAAGTAACTACAGTTATATACATATACATAGCATACCCTTGGTAGTCATGTAATTTTTG